>NC_083316.1:39200536-39500536 GCF_963455315.2 Globicephala melas | reverse complement strand
TGTGGCTTAAACTATCCGTGGCTACTAAGTTCAACTGAGCATTCCATCTTGGTTATTAAATTAATCTATCTTACTTCATCTGGAATAATTTTTTATTCACTTTTTAAAGCATGTTGTTCAATAGCAAGGATTGAAGTCAAAGATTTTTCATTTTATTGTCACATGAGATCTATTTAAAACTACTAGGCATTTAGTCTATTATAACTTCTGTTTGCTGAAGCAGTATATTATGGTAGAATCATCAATTGTAACCTTGCTTTTTAAATTAACTAAGGAAATATTGTTTAAAATACATAAAAAGTTACATTAAACAGTGCCATTCCATTCATTACAGTTGGATATAAATTGGGCGGCAGTCATTTGAAATATTACTGGTATATCTTTAACTCCTTTCCTTTTTCCCGTTCGATATTGTGCACATCTGGAGAGCTGGCAGAAACCAGTTGTGTAGCCTCAGCGAGCCTAATGATGCCCTAGTACACTCTCTGTCTCTTAGCTTTTGTATAGTTTCAGCCCCCTTTAGAGGAACAATTCAATAAGCACTGCTGTTTTGAAACAGTTCAATTTAATGAACTGCTTAGAAACTGTTTCCTATTGCTTGTTTTTATCTCTGTTTCTTTCTTAACCATCACACTTACATCGTGAGATAAAAGTGAAATATGTTCAGTAGCTACAGCTGAAAGAAGAGCTCTGCCAAGTGGGTTCTGGATGTGCTCACTGGTACTTTTAGAAGGTTTGGATGGAGAGACTGTAGCCTGATCAACAGTAAATGTCATCTCGGTCACAGTTTTGCCGCTGCTGCTGGCACAAAGATATTGATTCTCTACTTCCATATCTCTTTGATGCCACCTAAGAGCATTGACACAGAAAAATATATATATCGACAGATTTGGCCAGGCATGCAGTGCAAGGTGTTTCTCTTGGTGGCAAGTGTAGCCATGGAATTTTCTTTTTATTCCAATATTGGAAAATAACCTGTCCTCTGATGCTATGTGGTTGTTTTAGATTAATGTCGTTCAAATTTTGTGGGTGTGAGAATCTGTATAGACTCTGTAACCTGTACAGTATTAACATTTTCCTAGTAAGAAGATTAATTTCTTAAAACCCCCAGGACTCTAAGATTGTATTTTTTCACTCTGTTTAAAAATCTAGGAGAAACATTACTGCCATGAATGTTTCCATGTCTTTTAAAAGAAATCATAGTATATGTGGCAGAAGTTCCTGAAAAGTTTGAATTATATATAAGCTCTCATACCATAGTTTACATGGGAGCCCATTTCTGTTGAAATACATTAGGCTTTTAGGCTTGTTTATGTTAATGAAATTCTTTTTACTGCCTCTCTTCTGCATTTTATGGACAAGCACACACCTATAGTTTTACATGTATCAGAAAATACCTTGTCAGAAGAGCCTGAGAATTTATTTATGAACACTTTCCACAGATGGGTTAAATCTCACTGATGTGCTCTTAATTTCAGGATGCAGTAATTCAATGCTGTGTCTCAACCTTTGTTAATCAAGACTGCTTAGCTGTCTTTTTGCAAAACAGAAGCAAATGTTATACTTTTATTAGAATAAGCTACTTAAGAGATTTACATTTTCTCTAGTCAATGCTTAAAATCATCTTGAAGACTGAGAAATCTATCAAAAAGATCATCCAATATAAACAGACTTGGATATTTTTATAAAACTAATAGGCCTCTATCTTGTCCTGACTGGAATTTGCACCCTGATAAATACTGAGCTGCTAATCTAGTCAACAGATGCTTAAAAAGATCCCTCGGAAGCAGCATGGCTTTTCACTCCCTACTTGTTCTATGACAAATTAAATTCAATTGAAATGTTGGCTTCTGGAAACACAGTTGAAAGAGATCACGTGACTTTCAGCTCTATATCACAACTGTCTGACCATCATTTAATCATAGGCAAGTTTTCTAAATTACTATTTGACTATGTTTTTCACATTTGTGGCATTTTGACACTAAAGCATTTTAATATTTGTCAATGTCTTCCTCTTTAAATTGAGATACCATGCTTGAATCACCTGAATTCTATTTGAATTGCCTCATGAAAGGAAAAAATTAAACTATCTAGCCACAGAAAACAACTTGTGACCCAGCTCTATGATAGCACTGTGGTAACAGCACTATGATGTGAGTTGCAAACACTGGAGAGAAAATAAAATCTCACAGTGGGCTGGCTGTATCCTTGGAATCCCCAACATGTAATTATATCATAATAATTCATGTTTTAAGTTTCATCTAAGGGGCTCATATTGAGCGTTATTGGTATAATTTGCTGAAGAGTAAAATTTTAGAGAAGTATATCAGGGCCCTAAGGACCTAGATACTAGTAAATAAAGTACTGGAAATACTGTTTCTAAAGTGTTTTTCTTAATTTGTTTTCAATTAAGATTATATTATCACCATTTGATTAGATTTTGAAAACTAATGTGCTGAGAAAATTCTCTGACTTTGCAAACTCTTCAGTGTTCTCTTCAAACAAGGAAAATATGCTTATGAGCAGTTTAAATTAACTGAAATTTATAATTCATAATTGGGCACTCCTTGAGGGTAGTCACTTTGAGATGTTCAACAATAGCATAAATGATGGACATTAATACTATTGATTTTCCAAATGCAGAATGAACTACTGTATTTTGTGGTCAATTTTGTTTTCTTATTTGAAAAAAAAAGCTATATATATTTTTTCTTCATTGAAATGGAATGATAAGTATATATACATATAGATGGTGGTATAAAGATGTCGTCCATCTGGTTTTATAAACCATAGTTATGTTATCATGGATAGAACCAATTTTGAAATCATGAGCTCCGATTCATCCTTGGGCAAAATAATTGTCCTCCAACATTTTTATTTTCAAGCACATAAAGAATACCCTGGTGTGAACCTTAGAGAATTATATTCTATACTCTCTAAGAAATGTATCAATAGATGTTTTCTGGAGAGGTTCATTAGTTGTCTTTCATTAGGTTGTTAATATGTTATGTGACCACTGTGGGCCATTTTGATTTGGCAACATTCACAACACAAAGCAGGGACCTATTTGCAATCATTTGGGTGACATCTTAACCCCTAGCTTGTACAGTGACTGGACACTTGACATTTGTTACACAATTAAATTAGGGTGTTTTTAATTGTTTACATTATATTCTCATAAGTAAAAATAGAAAACAAAGACAAAATTCTAAAATTATTGTAGAATTATAGAATACAAAATTGAGCCACAAAATGAAGAAATGTAGAGTTTAGTAATACATATGTAACATGCCAAATAGCCTATAAATAAATGTAAAATAATGAAAATAAAAGGGAAGAAAAAAGTTTAAATTCTGATGTGATTTTGAGATTTCCAAAACCATAGGTTATAGATATATATCTGATTATTATAAAGTACAATTCACTGTAAGAAAATAATATACTATTTCTTCTGCAAAAGGTTGAAAGGAAATGGACAATGGCTAGCAACACTGAGCCAAGAATTTTATTTCTTGATTTTGTCATTGGCTAATCAACTAGCTAAACTCATCAAATTCAGTTATCTAAATGGTGAATACACGTCCATATCCAAGAGGGGATTCTAATCTAAAAGCAGTTAACAACTTAATGTCTACCTCATACTTAGAATTTATAAAGTTTAAATTTATAATCAAAATGTTTCATTTTAATCTGGATGAAAAGATATATCAGGAAATTACATGAGGCAAATACCTTAATATATGTCTAAATATTACATTAAAAAAAATCAAAGCACTGATTAGACAATAAACCTATGATGGAAAGGTGACTTTCCCCTGGTCATTTAATCTAAATAGCCAACACCCAGATGTGTAACCCCAAAACTGGTTGTTATTATATTAATCATATTTTCTTGATTTAAAACAACCTAATAGAGGATTTGTGGCATCTCAAGGATGACTAATTTTTAATGCTAATTCTCATTTAAACATTTTAAATCTTCAGTCTGTTAAGGAAGAAACATTTTGTAGCAGATTAAAAACAAGCCCCCAAATTAGGAATTCTAAACTTTAAACCTCCCATCTTTGGTCTCTTTTATGACCTTCTTGTGGTAAAGAAGAGCATAAGCATCGTAGTTGCAATATTAAGCATATATTGTGAATTTTTGTTAACTCTTTAATTGGCTGTACTGAAGACCACTTGATAATTTCTGAATTATATATTTTTTAAAAGTCAAATCTATTAAAGTGTAATTCATATGTGATAAAATTTACCCTGTTTAGATGTATAGCTTGATGAGTTTTTGCAAACATACACAGTCATATACTCATATTTCTATCACCCCTAATAATTAGCTCATGCTCCTACCCTTAGACTCTGGGCACAACTAATCTATTTTCTGTCCCTTATAAACCTGCCTTTTCCAGAATGTCATGTAAATGGAAACATACAATATATAACCATTTGAGTGTGAATACTTTCATCTGGCTCAGTATATTTGAGATGTATCCATCTTGCTGCACTTCAGTAGTTTGTTAGCTTTCATTGCTTAGTAGTATTGTATCATATGGATGTGCAACATATGTGTTTTTAGACCAGTACTTGTGTTCTAGTTTTCAGAATGACCCTAAATATAAAATAGTGTTTTAAGAACATAGCAGGATGCTAGAAAGTTTTTTTTTTCTTTTCATGTTGTATATTTTAAGAAGGCCTTCAGAATAGAAAATTGCTTATGTTCTACCCTCTAAAAACATGAGCATCAGTACTTTTGTAGAAAAGCTCTATAATAAATAGAAAGTGCATAGGCTTTCTAATCAACATCAAAATTCGCTTGAGTATGCTTAACTTTGAGTCCATCAGAAATGACTTTGGCTTGGCCACTGCCGGCGAAATATGTAATCTAATCAGGGAGAAGCTGATTCAGCACAGATAACTCCAGAAAAGACTGTCCAAGACCTTTCTGTACACTTGCAGGCATCATAAGTAAGATTTCTTGGCTCTGGCCTCTGTGTTTTCTCCAGTGCCAGTGCTCTTGCTTCTTCCCTTTGGCATTATTCCATCTGGTAGATTTGTTAAAATCTCTGGCTCAAAAATATTTTTTTCCAGCTTCTTACTGTGTTTACACCTGAACTGCTAAACACAGCTACCACTTAAATATTGTTAAAGGAACAGTGATCTATAATGGCCATTTTATACCATGAAAGCCCTGAAAAACACTAGTGATCACTGCCAAGTTTGACTCTCCCTGTAGAGCCTACTGTGGGAATTACCAGGCTGAAGACTGCACACTCCAAATTAAATTCTCCAGCTACATTAATCCACAGCTAGAGAGACTCCATTTACCTAGTTCAGCTCTATGCCAATGTCCCTTATGTTTAAATGCACAGCACAGACATAATTCCTCATCACATAACAATTTTACAATTTCAAAGAAGGATTTTCCTTCCTACTTACAGCATTAATATTACTATTTATTAGGACTGTGTAAGGCATTGACCTTGATCTGCTAAGAGTGTTTTTTTACATTGTATTGATTATTGTGAATGCTTATTTATGTCATGGATGTTAGAGGATATCTATCACACAACTTGTGCCCCATACCACCAAAGATATGACGTTGTACAATTTCAGATTAATTCTGAAAGGCAGGTTACCTTTAGACACAGCTATTTAAATAATGGAAGTAAAGACAGAATAGGTTTGGAATGAGAGAAAAACAAAAGAAGGAATTTCAGAATTTCTCAGTGGGTTGCAGCTTATAGCAATTGATAAATCCTGTGATCCCTTTAAACCCAAGAAATAAACCACTAGGAGGTTAATGATTTTGATAGACTCTTCCATGCTCTACTTTTAAAAAAATATAATACTAAATCTTCTTACCTATAGGGAGATTGATCAATTATATATCATTGTTATCAATTAACAACTTGATAAATTTAAATTTTAATAAAAGTACTTGCATGTTATTTCCACCCTAACTTCAGGAGATTTTCTTGATATTTGCAAAAATTCCTGATCCTACCAGTATTATTTATTGCAACTCCAGTTTCCATGGATAACTCTTAAGTCAAGTTTTATCATAGTTAAATCAGTATTAACTTCTTAAATTAACTTATTATTACAAGACTGGTGGGCATAATGAAAGATAAGGGTGGCTCTAGAAGAGAAATATTAGAGGACAGCTGATTACATTCATGGCAATCTACTCAATGTTCCAAAATTCCCGAACAAAAATGGGATAATGGAAATGTGAAATCTGGGTTTTGTTCCTAGGTTAGCCTTGGCTCGGTAATTTTCCAAAGCATTTCTGGGCATTGTTTAAATGTGGCAAAATGCAGAGGTATATGTGTTATATTAATATACTAGTGAATTTAGGGAATTAACAGCCCATCTTTAGAAAATTCCTTAAAGGGAGAAGAGATACAGAGAGAGCAGTATTTCAGGGGAAGTATTTAATTTTGTGTTTTTTCATACATTAAAAAAAAACTCAGTGAAATAACTGTATATCTACCTACACCACAGCAGCTTTTCCATAACCATAAAATGAAGTAGAGTGTAAAGGTTAGAAAATATTTTGCAAATTTAAAATAAAATTCAATGGTTAAGGAAAAATGACACATGAATATTTTTTTCTAAAGTATTCAAGTCCATAATTGATTTTGGTTGAGTTTCATGATGAAATTGCTCAGTCTTCATACTGTCAAGATTATAAATTTTATTTGTACCTTTACTATAAAGTTGCTTATATATGCATACATAAGTAGAGAAATTTTTAAAGAGGAGATGAAGGAAGTCATCTTGTAAATAAGCTGATTCAGTATATTTGCCTCAAGTGTTTGACAAATTGCTGGCAGACTAAGGAGCAGAGGAATGTAAATTTAGATCTAACTAAGGCTTCCATAAATATACCAAGAGAGAAATCAAATGAGAAAACACAGTTGATATGGACATGGGCATGCTTATGTTAATAAAATATCAGGAACTTCTTGTATAATACACAGAACACATCAGCAATGTCAGTATGTCATGCAGAATGCTTTAAATATAGTATCCATACTTTATTTTTATGTATAAAAAATTGTACGTAGGTATTTTGCCCATATTAGTTTATTAATTATTTGTATAAACATTTACTGTATTAGTGTTTAGAGTAAAGCAAAGTTATTACATTGTTTATTGTTTTCCTCTATCAAGTCTATTAATTTAAAATAATTTTATAATTATTTTTAATAAGAAAACTGCTTTAACAGTAGTTACTTTGTTACTCATTCTTTTCATTTTATACATTGAAAAATGCAATAATAAATGACAAATATTAGGTAAAATGTCAGTCTTAATTAGTAAAGTATCAATATTAATGATTATTTCTTTTTTATTCACATAAAATTAGATATGTTAACATAAGGCAATAACATGATCTTGCTCATTGTTAGCCAAGCTGTGTCCTATAAAATAATAATAGGTGTTCCTTTAAAATAATTATATTTCAGCATTTTTCTTCTAAAATTTATTTTAAATCAATTGTAAATATTATATTACACCCAGATCTTAGTTTCTAATAGTATCCTCCAAATAAAGGAAGTCAGAGTTCCTTGGAGAAATGGCTGATTCTGGGACTAAGATAGTTAATTTCAAAGATGATCCTGGAGCATCTTGTAGCGAAAAACAACTTAAGAAAATTGCTATAAACACACACACACACAAATAATGTCAAAAGAACGAGAAACATAAAAACCAACTGAAAAGGCTCCTAAGGGCCAAAGCTAGAAAAATTTTAGCAACAAATTAAGTAATACTGGATTACAACCCAAAGTATAATACTGATATAAATAAATGACTTTATATACTGATATAAAGAAATTATTGAATAAATAGCCTAAAAAATTCCAATCCCTTCACATGGGTTAAAAAAATAATTCTAACAAAAAATGTTAAAAGCAAAAATGATAAAACTCTTAGGAGAAAATACAATTAATTGAAAAAAATACTGAAGTGGGAAATATCGATATCTTCCAAAACACAAACTCATCTCAGAAATGATAAAGAAAAAATATTGATTTCTTTATGTAAAAATGAAAAAGAAAAAACCCAACAGATAGAGCTCCAAATATAAAAATAACAGCTAAATAGAAGTAAAAGTGTATGCCAAATCAATGTTCAGCTTCACTATGGTTTAAACAAATGAGTTTTACAAAACAGTATAAAATCATTATGCCCCATCAGATTAACATACATGCACACATACTCACACACACAATCACACAAAATATGAGAATAGGGTGTAGAGCAATGACCACTTATATATAGTTGTAAGCTGATTCAGTCTTTTGAAAATGCTATTTGGAGATATTGTTTATAATTTTAAATGAACACGTCTTGGAACCAAATAAACTTCTTCTAGTAATTTACCTAAAGAAATAGGTAATATTTGAACTCAATGATGCATCCTCAAGAATAGTCATGCATCATGTTTTACAACCAAAATTTTAATAAATAAATAAAACACTACTTATGTGTCCTTCAATGGAAATAGAAAAGAGAACATAATGGAAAACCGCCTTTAGAAAATATTCTGTAGCTCTTAAAATGTCTTAGATTTATATGACATAGGAAGAACTCTCTTAGTAATTGAAAAAAAATTTTCAGAAAAAACATTTTAAGTTTAAGAAACTAATTATTAAGAATGGTTACCTTTGTAGAGAGATGTGGAATTGTGCAGGTGAACAGTTTATAGAACTCACTTTTGAATCTTCTATTTCTTCAGATCTGGAAGTTGTTTTGTATTGCATATGCAATTAATAAGGCAATAACATAAAACATGAATTATTATATACTTCCATACCTGGTTCTTTTATTTATATAATAAGGATAAATAATTAAATATTAGACAATTTTTAATGATCCAATTTAGATGATTATGTTTTTAATGATCCAATTTAGATGATTATAAGAAAGGAATCAGCTTACAAGTTATTTCTCTTTCTGATAAAGAAAAGCACAGACTGTTCTTGTCAATTAAATTCAGAAGCCAAAGAGTCTTGTTTTAAAATAAATAATGATACTGTGTTAATTTTATGTTAATCACAATTTATTCAAAAATATTTTCATTCTATTATTGATACTGTAGTTTCTAAAGGTTTATTCAAAACCCCTTGAATACTTTTGTGCATTTTAATTAAAACAACTCCTACCAATAGCACAACTCTGTATTAATCTATATTAATCTTAGAATCACACATCCAAACAAATAACATTTGCATGCATATTAAAGTCATTTTGCCATTCTAGGCCTAGATAACTGCTTGTCTTTCCTATCTTAAAAATGCCATGAAAAATATGTATTTTTGATACTAATGACCCTGCATTATTCTAGTATACAAGCTTAAATAAAGGACTTTGGAATGAGTAGAGTATCAAGTTCCCAAATACTCCATTACTCCTCTGCCTAACTCACTGTTTATTTTGTCTTTAAGCATTATAAAAATCCAAAGAAACAACCTTACATTAAAGATTAAATTTTAATGAATCAGAAGCAATTATATCTACCAAAATAGTGAACACCTTTATAACACAGGTATAGAACTCCTCCAAATAGACTCTGGGGAAGAACAGAAACATCTATCAGTTACTCATCTGCCATTAAAATCTGTTGCCTTTCTACATTCAGGTGTCTTGCTAATGTTTTTAAATAAAATATAAATGTACATGTATGATATGGATTATCCATTATTACTGAAGAATCTTGTCAATATATTACAATGAAGAAAGCAAATAATAAATATACGTAGACTACAAGGAGACATAAGTTACACCTTTCATGCTTTATATTTTGATTTACTGACACCTCTGAAGTATTGGCAGTGACCAAGAAAGAAAATACACACTAAATTAAAAGCATCCCTTGAAATTAAAAGCATAACGACAAAGACTAATAGATTTCATTCCTGTTTGGTCTCTGAGCTGACATCATATTTAGCTTGGTAATTTTAGCAAGGGACATTGAATCAATAACTCAATGATCTCAGCTTTGTTGATGAACAATTTTATCTTACATCATCTATAAAACATTTATCAGCAACAATTTATAATATGAATGTTTGAATATGAAGCATTTGGGTATAATATCTATTAAAATGATAAACAGCTGTTAGTTCATATATCTCTGTTAGGTAATGTTAAAAGTAAACTCCTAAATGAATACTGCAGAATCACTCAACACCATATGCAGACTACGTCACTTCATTATATTTTTGGCAGTCACAACACCAGGCTAATTCAAATTCATGAGAAGTCAACCACACATCTATCCAAACTTGGATTTTTATTAAAATGAAGTATTGAGTGATTCTTGAAGAAAAAGAAAAAATAAAGAAGACGAAAAAGAATAAGCAGTAGCATTATATTTTTGTAAAATTCTTAAACATATTATATTCTGATTCTAATTTGGACATAACTCACGTTAAAGATATATACATGACCCTCTGATTCTAAATACAATATCATTTTTCCATTTGTTTGTATCATCATCCCAAAGCTGTATGTTTTCACTTTTGATTTTCTTCAATTATCAATGCTTTGTAAACATTTTTTCTATAAGACTTGTTTTCCCCCAACCAGTAATAAATGTTACACACTTTATAAATTTTCCTAAATGTTTATTTTTTACTTATTTACCTTTCCATTATAGTATACCAATATTCATTTCTGTTTAATGGTAAAAGAACAGAATTGGACATTTTAAAATTATAAATATAAATTGTAAATATATTTATATTGTGAATTTATTTCAAATGTAAATATGTTTTATAACTTGTTGAATAAAATTAATATTTGTAATCTTGATTTAAAAAAACAGGGCAAAATAGGCAAGGCTTTACTTCCCATTAATTTTTCTATCTCTAGAAAAAAGTAAATTGTGTGCCAACTTTAAAAAAAGGCTTTTGATAACAAGAGGATTAAAAATAGATTGCTGGGAGAATCAGATGAAGCAAGAAAAATAGAGGGCTGGGTTTGTGACATAAGTAAAGGCTCTAATATTTCATGATAAATTAGAGAATTGATCTAAAGCCATATAAGAATGCGATACACATATCAAAGAGGTAGAGTGAACTCAGGTACAGGATATTTAATAAAACCTCTTAAATGAATACTTAATAGCCATCAACATAGTCTCCCATTCATTTATGCTCTCCCATTCATCTGTGCTCTCCCAACCTATTCCCATACCCATCAGTGCTCAAATGATGATTTTCCACAGAGGGAGAACAGTCTCAGAGCCAGAGATAGACACAGAAATTCACCCACATTATATCTGAGCAAATAAAAAGCAACTTCAAAATTATTCTGGAAATAACCTTTAATAATTAAAAGTGAAAAGAATCATTACATGAGCTATCAAAAAATGCTCAACACATAATATCATATGCCTAAAACTAAAGGAAATTTCTCACAAATCTTTCAGCTATAAAACAACTAAAGAACAACATTTTTTAATGCAATACAAAGATGAAAAATATAGGAATCAAGTATGGAACCACAAATAACAAATACTGGAATAAAAAGTACAGTAGAAGTACTAAGGAAAGGAGAGAACTGGAGAGAATATAGAACAAGAATACAAGGAGATAGGCAATATAAAATAGAGGTTGAGATGCAAAGAATTATATCATGGCAGAACAGAGAAGGTTGGAGAATGAATCAGGAGAACACACAGAAGATTCCAGAACTATGTAGTAATTCTAAATAATGTTTTACAGCCTATACTACTACAACCAATAATAATAATAATAACCTTAGCTAATTTTAGGGTAAATAGAATAGAAATGAAATGTTGGACAAATATAGCACATAAAATGGGTGATGAGAGGTAAAGGGGTCCTAAATCCTTACTGTGATTTGAAGACAGATTAAGAAAAATTAAAATTAAAATTATAAGCCATCTCACTCATGAAAATAGATGCAAAAAATTTAAACAATATGTTAGCAAAGCCATTCCAGCAATGTATAAAAAATACATATTGTCATATTGTGATTATGAGAGGATTGAAAATTTTAGAATATCAATTATTATGATTAAAAATGTAAGATATTGAAAGAGAAAATATATATAAATATTTGAAATTTGCAGAAAGAAGCGTATGATGAAATTCAACTTCTTTTTATATTAAAAAAACCCTTTTGGTAAACTAAAAAGAGAATTCCTCAAATAGATAAAGTAAGGCCTTCTATTTGAGTTTCTGATCAAGACTGTGAAACATGCTATTTTAATATATTAATTTTTCATTCTATACATTCAGAAATTATAGAACTTATTCCTAAATACATCATCAAAGAGAAACTCATAATGAAAATTATAGTTATTAGTATAGACAGTAATGAGAACACCACATGGTTCTTGATGTCTTAGCACAGGAAGACAGCAAAAAAAAGTTCTGTTTGTAAAATAGTAATTGAAACTAGTTATGAAGATGATATAATTGACTGCATAGAGAATACTAAAAACTTTGTGGAAATCTCTTTACAAATATTAAGAAATTTAGCAGGATGACTGGATTCAAGAAAACTGATAAAAATCAGTTGCCCTTTTGTACATTATCTATAAACCATTAAGAAAAATTAGGAACATTATCAACTAAAATATCAATTACTTAGACATAATATTTACAAACATTGAAAGAACTTTGTTTAAAAAAATAGAAAACTTTATTAATAGACATCAAAGGAAACCCACACAAACAGAAAACCTTACTATAAACAGAAAGAAGAAGACACGTATATAGTAAATGCATTAAATTCTGTAAAAACTGATCAAAAATTCACAGTGGTTGCTGTGAGAATCCCAACAGGGATTTGCATGGAAGCCAATAAGCTGATTCAAAAACTTACATGGAAACTCAAAGATCCAAGAATAGTCAAGATTTCCCAAAAATAAATGGATAAGGTGAGGGAATGCCTTACCACACAGCAATTTCTTATAAACCAGTAGTCATCAAAGCAGAGATATACTGGCAGAAGAAGAAACAAATTAACAAGTAAACACTGACAGAAAACTCAGAAACAAGGGTAGAGGGAAAAGAAAATAATTTTTCAATAAGTTGACAACTAGTTACCTATTCGGAGAAGAAAATATATGCCTACTTCATACCCCAGAACAATAAATTGACTTCAAAAATATTTTTTACTTAAATGTAGAAGAAAAATATGTAGAAAGTTAGCAGAAATTGGAAAAATATTTAAAGAATTTCTTAAACAAGACACAAAATGCATAACCTTTGGCGAAAAAGTATAGTTTCCCAATGTTAAAATAATGATTTTTTATTTTAAAAGCAGCACAAAAATTTTAACAGGCTGCATATTGCAAATACCTCCTTCATTCCCTGCATACTTTCCTTGCTTTATATTTCTTCAAAATAATTATCATCTTCAAATTACTATTGGTTCACACATTTATTTTGTGTATTATCTATAACCCTTCACTAACTGTATAATCTATGAAGGAGGCATTTTTGCCTATTTTGTTTTATATTGTGTTCCAGTAATGAGAAGAGTGTCTGGCAAGTAGTATAGGATCAATAAATATTTGTTGAATGATTACATTCATGAATCAATACAAAAAAAATAAAAAGGCAAACATCTCAATAGAAAAATGACCAAAAGAAATGAGTGGCATTTAATAGAAGATGAAAGGTATACAAGGCATATAAATCAACAATGGAAAAATGTTCAAACCTACTAATAATCAGAGAAATGTGAATTGGAATTACAATGACATATAACATTTTATACTCACTATGTTTGTTAAATATAAATAGTATATTACAAACATTGGTGAGGAGGAGTGTCAATGGGAGTCCTATAAACTGCTCACTGCAATATGAATAAGTGTGACCATCTGGAAAATAGTTGGGTGCTTTCCTGAAAATCTGAACTGTCATAAACTTTACAAATGAGCAATTCAATTTCAAGGCATGTACCATAGACAATGTCCTGCAAAAGCACCATAAACAAACTGCTAACATAGTTATAAAAACATTGCTCACAAGAGTAAAACAATAAAGGAAGAAACTCAAACGTCTTGTTAAAAGAATACATATATTGATTTTGTTATATTCACAGAATGGAATACTAGACAACTGTTACAATAGTTATTGAGTTGCAGCCATGCACAACAACAATCATAATGTAAACAAAATATTGAGAGAAAAAAACAAATTGCAGAAATCTGCTGATTTAGTGTTCTCCAGAGAAAAAGAACCAAAAGGATGGATTTTTTTCAATACTTTTTGAAGAGAAATATCCTTTTTTAGATATATATTATGTATATGTAATTACTATATTTATTATAAGGAATGGGCTCATGCAATTATGGAAACTGGCAAGTCCAAAACTGCAGAGCCAATGTCCCTTTTTGAGTCTGGTGGCCTGAAGCTTCTGTAGAACCAGGAAAAGGCAGTGCCCCAGATTGGAGGCCATTAGCAGAAGAATTCTCTCACTCAGGGGAAGGTCAGCTTTTTTTCTCTTCAGGCCTTCAGTTGATTGGATGAGGCCACTAAATTAGGGAAGGTAATTGGCCTTACTCTGTCCACCAATTTAACTGCTAATCTCACCTAAAACACCCTCATAGAAACACCCAGAATAATGTTTGACCAAATATCTGGGCACCTTGTGCCGCAGTCAAATTAACACATAAAATTAACCATCATACTTGTATATGGTAAAACTCCTTTTTTATGAATCTTAAAACAAAGAAATATTAACCATTCAACTCTTTAGAAAAACATTTATATGTCATAAAACTATAACTGTAAAATCACTACAATAGTCAACACCAACAGGCAATGGATCAACACCTACACAAACCTGAAGGGAAACATTGTGATCCAAATTTGGGGAGCAGGACGGAGTCCAAAAGCTGGGTTTTCTATTAATTTTTTTTTTTTTTTTTTTTTTTTTTTTTTTTTTGCGGTACACGGGCCTCTCACTGTTGTGGCCTCTCCCGTTGCGGAGCACAGGCTCCGGACGCACAGGCTCAGCGGCCATGGCTCACGGGCCCAGCTGCTCCGCACGGGCACGAACCCGTGTCCCCTGCATCAGCAGGCGGACTCTCAACCACTACGCCACCAGAGAAGCCCTCTATTAATTTTTAAAGCATGACATTGGTACAGATATTGATAAGGAGACTAATGGAACAAAATAGAGAAACAAGAAAGAATTTGGTAACCCCTATTACATATACATGTATACGTATATGTGTACATACATATATATGGACATATACACACAAATAATTTCATGTATTTTACATTTATTAAATATTCTTGGGGAAAAAGGGAGAAGTAAGTCCACATCTGTTCCTTCTATGAGGTTTATAATCTATCAGAACTGTTAACAAATAAACATTGTTTAATAGACATCATGAGGGAAATAAATTGTTACATGTAATCATATTCAGGAGTAATTAAGTAATGGCATCACACAGCTTGGGAGGCATTTATCAGTAACACTGAAAATTAAGTATAAAAGGCTAGCTGTAGTCACTTAGTAATTGAATATAAAGGAGTATTACATGTCAAAAAAAAAGAATGTTTTTCTGGAGAAAATTATTTCACTCTTTTTTTTTCTCCAGATAAGATATATATTATTTATAATGTAGCCATTTTTAGATTAATATGAAGTTTCAAGTCCAATGTTAATGCTGGAAAAATAAGCATGGATACCTGATTGTACAGTTTTTGTTCCCAGGAGTCACAATTATAATAACTATGTGAAAGCAGAAAATGGTTTATCATTAATAATAGCTTTGATGCCAGACTGTATTTGGGTACAAAACAACTATAATCTCCATCAATTTACTATCTGCTGTTAAACTATGGTCCTTGCAAGACATGAGTTCAGTATTTAAATGAAGAAAATATATTCCAGAAAATAATGAAATAGAAAATTCTTGAAATAGCAAAAATATTTAAGGGAAAATGAATATAACTTAGGGACAAAAGGTATTTCTTTATCTGTAAACCATCTGTTTGTAGTTATACATGTATGCAGAGTGACTATAGACCCTACTAACTTAAAGTATTAGAGTTGTTCAGTGGTTAATCAGCATTTTAAATCTTTTCAATGAGATATTTTTTGATCAGTTCGTTCCTTATCTTCACTTAAAATGTTTATTATTAATAAAGGTGTTCCGTGACTTGTTTACCATTTGAAATATATAAAAATGGACTTGGCCTCAGAGTACCTTGTGTAAAAATCATCTACATTTTTTTATGTAGAATAAAATGACAAGCACACATCAAAGGTTATGCTTAATTCACTGAGCACATGTATGCAAAAATACAACTACACACATATATCTTCAAGTTTCAGTCAGAAAGCATTTGCTTAATGCTTACATATGACAAAGTACACTGTGGAGAGTTTATTAGAGATAACAGTTGTGAACAAAATGGAATTGATGTTTATGTGTCTATTTACTTTTAACTGTTTCTGAAATTTGTGTGGTGATTAATATATTCCAGGTGCTTTATCTCTTATTACCTTGAGGTTGGTACTATCATTATCCTCATCAGAAAGAGAGGAAACTGAGGCACAGAGTGATTAAACAACTTTTCCAATGTTGGACAGTGTCAGTAGTGAAATTTGAATCAAGTCTCACTTGGAACCTGCACTATGAATAATGGTATGCATTGTTACTGGTATTGTTATAATAGTGGTTATTGGTACTTATAATAATGCATATTATTCCTCTTTATTAAGATAATATTTGAAAAAAATACAAAAACAAGAAAAAAGTATGTAAAAGTTCATCACTGAAGAAAACATTCTTAGAATTTTGCTTTGTAGCTTCCAAATTTTTATATTAATAAAATCAAATTATATTAATTTATAACTTTAAAGTTGGCATTATAATCTATTCAGATTTTGTTACCTATCTTTCTCTGTAAATATTTACCATTATATCAAATCCAGACCCACATCATCCTTTTAATGACTGTCAAGTGTTTAATTGTATGGATACATACTATATTTTCTAACTCACATTGTTAGATATCAGGTTGATTCTTATTTTTTAGTATTATAACAATGTATTCAAAGATTCAGCACTAAAAGTTTAGTTTGAAAAAATTATTCTCTGCTTATCTTTTTTTTGTAGTGCCCAGATAACTAATCTTACAAATGGTCAGACACAAAGAATGGCATGTGCTGCTTCCAACAGCCTATACCTAGACTGGATATACATCTCCAGTCTTCTTATTTTCACATTCTTATCATATCTAAACTGCAGTGATCAATAACTACCAAAAAAATTATGTTTTGGTGCTAAGGGCTTTAGAGAATGCTAATAAGAATTAGATAAGTCTGTACACTAAATGAGATTTTTAAAAATATCTACACAGAAAGATAATTAATGATACAATGTGTTTAATTATAAATCACTGTTGGTAAAGACTATACACCTTCCAGTAAAATATAGTATAGCCCTTTGCATGTAGCAGTTATCCATTAAATGCTGTTGAACTAGATTATAAATTAAAACATAAGTTGTCATATGTAAAGTAAGCAATATTAAGTATTACTAGTGTTTACACAAAAAGAAAAATCAGAATTTTTGTGAAATGCCTCAGATGTCAAACCATGAAACTCAGACTTCATGCTGCAAAAATGGAGAGCAACTAAAATATTTTGAGCAGATGAAACCAGCCATAATATTCAGGTTAAATCCACTGAATAATTGTCTAGACACAGGGTTTATTATAGCTGTGAAGTATTTAATCATACTGCACCCATTCAAAATTTTAAAATCAAGCAGTAAATAAAGCCATATGGAAAGGCATGAAGCAGGAGTAATCAACAAGAAAGTACATGGAAGATGGCAGAATCAAAGATGGTTGTCGGGCTTCCCTGATGGCGCAGTGGTTGAGGTCTGCTTGCCGATTCAGGGGACACGAGTTCGTGCCCCAGTCCGGGAAGATCCCACATGCCGCGGAGCGGCTAGGCCCATGAGCCATGGCCGCTGAGCCTGCACGTCCAGAGCCTGTGCTCCGCAACGGGAGAGGCCACAAGAGTGAGAGGCCCGCGTACCGCAAAAAAAAAAAAAAAAAGATGGTTGTCAAGGGGGGTGATAGTCCTTGCAGGTGGTAAACAAGGAAACAAGATAACCCCAAACAGTAAGTTAAGGCTCTTCCTTTTCCTGAACCCCAGGGCATTTGTCAGAGCATGTACTTGTTCAACATGTCATCCCAGTGGCTTCAAATATAGAGGTTCTTCATTCTTCTAACATTCATTACCCAAGTCCCTGCCATCTTGATAAATAGAAGCAAACTATTTATTAATGAACTAATTCCTTTAGAAAATTAATTCTCATGCAAATGTGTCTCCTGGTTAATAATAGAATTTGTGCATACACATTATGTTAATTTTTGTCCATTCTTTTGATGATTATTAATATTATAAACACCCAATAATACAATATGCAAAGCTGTGCCATGTATACTCTAAACACTCATAAATTTTTTTCACAATCCTGTATCACTCTTTTGAATCCCAGAATCTGGTATCCAATGCATCTTTTGCATGTCTGTTTAGACTTTGTTGTTAAAATTCCACATTCAAAATATTTTTCCTTACAAGTCAATTTCTCTTCCATTTTTGCCTGTCTTGGTGATTAGAACCATTATCAACACGATGGCTCATGTCAGAAATCTAGGTATCCTACTTGACACTCTCCTCTTTCTTTCAGGCCCCACATCCTATTCATCACAGGGCTTTGCCTATTGCTAAAATATTTCAAATTTGTATACATAATTCCATTACACCACCACTATGCTACTCCAAGTTACTATTATCTTTTCCCTGAACATCTGCAGTAGGCTTGTACCAGACATCCTCACCACCACTCTAAATCCCTCTACTCAAAACTTTCTCAACACAGGATGACACATTGAAAACACAAGTCTGATTGTTAAACCCCAGCTTCTCACTACCAGATTTTCAAAAGCTATAATTGCACTAGGATAAAATATAAACACCCATGCAAATAATAAAACTCTTCATCTAACCCTTAAACTTATTTTTTCTCTTCCTCTTCCTATTCTTTATTCCGTAAGCTCACAGGCCTTCTTACCCTTCCTACTAATAACCATGCTCTTTTCTACTTCAGAGCTTTCCCACATGAAATCTCTCACCCTTCTCCACAAAATATCCACACAATACACTCAACACATGGATAGTTTCTGCTCTGGCCTAACATTTAATGTACCTTTTCAGAGAAGAATTTTCTGATTATTGAGTGTAGGCATGTCTCTCCTGCTATGGGTAATCTCTTATCTCCCCATTTATTTTTTACTGATAAAACTTCCTGCAATTTATAGTCATGTAATATTTGTGTAATATATTAGTTTAAAATGTTTTGTCTGCTTAAAATAGAATATCTTCAAAACATAAGAACATTTGGAGTTTGCTTAACAAGAGTCTAGAAGTGGTGAGTCCTAAGTAAAATTTGGTAACTCAAGATATTAAGGGTCTGGAGCTGCATTTCTGCAATTCCCTTGACCATTCCTTCAATTTCCAAGAATGGTAGCCACAATTACAAACATGATGGCCACACATCAGCTATCCATATGCTGAGAAAGAAAATGATATTCTTCTGACAAAACTTTCTCCTTACCAGGGAAGAAAATAGCTCCTTCCCTTTATATAAGAATCATTCCCTTTAAATCTTCTTGGTAGGAACTGGTCACATACTCATCCCTAAACTAATCAATGGCAAAGAGGAATGAGAACACCACAGTTGGCCTAGTTCCAAACATGATGATAGCATTCTACATAGGACCTTCTAAAAACGTCTAGCTAGCCTTAGATAACTCTCTTGTCGCTCTACAACTGCACAGTTTCTAAGGGAAAAATTCCATAGGAAGAGAAGGAACTGGTACTAGAAGAAACAATGTGAGATAATTGCTTAGTGTATTAAATTTGAGAAGATGGCCATGGGTTAAACAAGGGAAAATCATAGAAAGGAATTTGAGATTTTCTAAATCACCTCCTGGTAAAGTAACTCATTCTACAACATGCATAACTGACAATCATGTTTTCTCTGCTTAAACACTTCCAGAGATGAAAATCTCATTATTTTCCATACCACTTATTTTACTTTTGAACTAAATTAATTGTTTTAAGATTATTTTTTATTTATTTATTTATTTTGCGGTACACGGGACTCGTGGTCTCTCGCGTTGCGGAGCACAGGCTCCGGGCGCGCAGGCTCAGCGGCCATGGCTCACGGGCCCAGCCGCTCCGTGGTATGTGGGATCTTCCCGGACCGGGGCGCGAACCCATGTTCCCTGCATCGGCAGGTGGACTTCAACCACTGCGCCACCAGGGAAGCCCTAAGATTATTTTTTAAATTATTGTTCTTATTTTTTTCAGAAGAGGTAATAGAATTTCAACACAGATCTCTTAACTAGTTCTGATGTGATATGCTTTTGAGAAGAGTTTCTTTTCTTGATGACTTGTTTCTGTATACTCCAGTCAATTAATGCCTATCATTAAAACTGTGATTCCTGTAATGCACACAAACAGAAAGGAATTACCTCTTTTTTTATGAAAGTTTTCTGTATAAAGCCTCAATCATAAATCTACATTAGTTCCACTTTGATTTTCATAGATGCTTTACACTACTAGCTTACATTGAACTTGTATCCACCTAAACACTTAGCCGTCTTTTACATAAACTGCTTGTAAGCCAGGTTTCAGGACTACTTTTTTGTTGGTGGTTTTGTTTTGTTTATTTTTAGTAGATATTTATACAGTTCATGTATATTGAAATTATGATCAACTAACCTCTACCTATCTTTTATAATCCCCATTCATGCCAATTTTCTCATTATTAGCACGTGGCTGTTTCTGGAATTTACAAAAATCTCAAGAGATTTTTAGATACAAAATCTATCATCAAGTATGTTTATAATCTAGTTTTGAATAAAATCTGATAAGCAGCACCTTTTTAAACATTAAGGAAACCATTGATTAGATGTTGACAAGATAGGGACAGTGTCTTGTTTTAAATCACTTGAGACCACTCTCCTAAGTGAGTGAGATTCATTAATCAATACCAGATGGGCACTGCTTTTCAATAAGCTTTGAATTCATAATCTATATTATTAATCATCTACATTTTCCCCATTTTTCTATAATTAAGGTACTTGATCATTTGACTTGCTGAAATGAAAATACATTCATTTTAGACCTTTCCTTAGATGTGCAAGTTTAGTAAAGTTACTGTAAGCAAAAAGAGAAGGAGATTTGGCTGGACTTGATGTTAATGCATTTCCCTGTTAGAGATCCACTTTACTAATTCTTCCAGAGATTAGTGTTAGATAACCTTAGCAATGTACAGAATTTACCTCTTTGATATTGAGAGACAGAGACAGAGAGAGGATTCTATCTTGGTTTTTCTGCTATAGTTCCAAAATATTACCATTCTCAAAAATTATTGATAATGGCTTCAAAATAACATCTATAAATTCTTTCAGAATTCTAGGGTTTGAAAGCCTAGGTCTGGCAGTTCCATCCCATTATGAATTTATTAAAAATGTTTGCTTCACCCCTTGTAAAAGAAGCCAAAACATGTTGACAAATCTCCCCTTTATAATGAATGGAAGTGATTCTCTCTGCAAAAAAAAAAAAATTCAATTGTATCTAAAAATCATGTCTCCTATTCCTTCTTATTTTGTACCCATAAATATATGCAAATCTAGACTGTCAAACTTCCTTTGTTAAATGAGACATAAAAACATTGGCCCATCAAAGTGCAAACACATTGTTAGTCTATAAACCTATTAATATTTTCTTTGTCCCTGATTTAGGAAAATATAGAAAAGACATCTGAATAGGGTAGAAGCATAAGAACAGATTAAAAAAACATTAAAAAATGTAGCTTACCTATAGTTTATCTGACTGTGACCAAATTCAACCACTGCCAAAACATATTATATGACTGAAAGCATACCACACTATTCTACAGGTTACAAACATTTCTAGGATACTAATAAACTAGAGAAATGAACTGCAGTGATTTAGATGGAAGGAATATAAGAGTCCTTTACGATCTGTTGCTCTGTTCATAAACAGCAATAATGGAGTTTGGGATGATAATTAAGCTCCAGATAGACTGGGGAGAAGGAAAAAATAGAATCAAAAGTGTATTCCTAACTCTACCGCTACCACCCAAGCGTAAAGACAAATATGGCACTCCAAGACCCCAATCACTATCTTTTCAAAATGTGAGGTCTGTAAAAATAATTCTAACCTTCCTTCTATCTCTAAAATCTGATAATTCTAAGTTCTCAGCTCCCTTCACATTTATTTCTCTGATCTGTTTGTTGGATTATATTGACTCTCTGAATAATAAAAAAAATGTAGCTGGTTAAATATTATGTATAAAAACATCGATACATCCTGTTCTTGACTTCTTTTTTTTCCGTATTTGGCCACTACATATCTGAACCGATGAACTGAATTTAATCTATGGTACCTAACACATTCTTACAATGACTAATCTTTATCAATTACCAAAGTTTGTTGTGCTAACTTTGAAAAAGCTGTTGATAGTGTAGTTATTTCATCCAATTGTAACAAAGAGAATTTAATGAGTGTTTGAAGTGTGTGTGATTATGCTATTTGAAAATTATACCTTTTCCGAGATAAGGATTAAATACAAATCAAAGGAACTCAACATTTCATTATGAATGGAAGTGATTATATGCAATCGGCAAACTTTGAAGCTTTCTGCACTGGCATACTGAATAATCAGCACTGTTGTTTTGTCATTATCAGTAGGATTGCACTTTTGCAGCTTTTGAAATGCCTGATGTTTGCATAGTTGAAGGTAAAGAGGAAAGTTTGCTTTCCCACTAACACTTCATTGATTGTTTGCTCTTCATTGATAGTTTGTGACACTTTATCTCCCCAGCAGCTGGACTTTTTACCTGGCTTATATGGAGTGTTTTCATTAGGGCCTAATTGATTTTGCAGTTGATGAACTCAGTGCTAGTATGTCTCTTATAAACTATTTTCTACATGGACCTTCTTCCTCCTAGTGATGTTAGAATAATTGGCTCAGTATTTAAATGGCAGCATAATGAAAAAGTAAAAGGTTACTTTGAACCAATTCCGATGTGGTATTTATCCCTATCTAAAGCAAAGATTTCCTACATCACTCCTCACCAAGTTTTACCTCACGAAAGTTGATCATTAAAAGAAGTGACGAATGTTTATGTAACTCATTTCAGATATCAAACAATGGCTTTACAAAATGGGAGACAATCTCAAAGCATGCAATCTAAAAACAGTCTTATAAACACTTTGATGAGTTTCAGTTCAATGTTTTCTATTAGGTAAACCATAAAGTTTGTTTCTATGTCTCTAACACTTACCTCTAAATATTTTGTGTGTGTGTTTAGTTTTTAAGTTTGGACTTTTCCTTGGTGACTTTTCAGCATTTAGACAATATTTTTGGCTCTTTTCTTTATGAAAAATGGTCTTTAAGTTAAAATTACAACTTGATATAGGTGGTAGTTCTTTTATCAAACTCAGTATACCTACTGCCCTATTGTAAGAAAAATACAGCATGTTTGACTTTCCATAAGAAAACCCCAAGACTTAATGAGCTAAAGAAAGTCCTAAGTGAAATCCACTGGCCTGTTATTTTGTTGTCCATGGGATTTAATAACCATGTGGAAAGCATTGTTCAGCATACTAGAGGGTGGCCCCTTCAGGTGAAATCTTAAATGTACCAGGAAAGCAGGATGGGAACCTCCTCTCTCCATTCAGTCTTAATCTCTTTCTTTCAGGGGCACTGAATTCACAGCTTCAAGTTGATTAAATTAAAAATTCGATTAAATACATATTTTTAAGTGGACACACTTGCTTGGAATGGAACAGCATCATCTGAATTATAATCAGTTTTCAGAAGAAATATTCATCAGATATAACCTTTGCCATTTTTTTATAAAAAGTTATTTAGCGTGTTTTGAATTAGAAAATTTAATATGCACTCCAGAGACCAATAGTTAAAAGCTAAATATGAATATCTTAGTGCAATTTTCAATTATTCTGTTATATCGAGAATAAAAGACTATCCAGAATGTTACGTCCAAAGAAGTATCCTTTTATCATTTATATATATATTTTTTTCTTTTTCTTTTTTTTTTTTTTGGTACGTGGGACTCTTACTGTTGTAGCCTCTCCAGTTGCGGAGCACAGGCTGCAGACGCACAGGCTCAGCGGCCATGGCTCACGGGCCCAGCCGCTCCGTGGCACGTGGGATCTTCCTGGACCGGGGCACGAACCCGTGTCCCCTGCATCGGCAGGCGGACTCTTAACCAGTGTGCCACCAGGGAAGCCCTCATTTCTATATTTTTAAACTTTCCCCCTGAACGAATTATTCTGTAACGCTTTGCCCTTTCATTTTAAATCAAAGGACATGATATGTAATTGTTTTACAAAATTCTTCATTATAGGAAAATATCCTGCACTTCTAACATCAAGAATTATGTTGAAACTAGCTGAGCATTATTATTATCTTGGCATCTGAAATAAATATACATCTAAGAGGAAAAAATACTCAGAAAAAAACTAAATAGGTCCTAAAGCTGTCTTTTAGCATCTTAGACATGAAGCAGGTTTTAATAAAATATATTTGAAACTGTGTGGAGATTGTATTTTTCAAGGATGTAAATTAAGCGTAGTCTTTCCATAATTAAGTATAAAGCCAAACTAACAAATAAAAAAAGTGTTAACATTGAACTTGTCTGAGGGTTATGTTTCCAGATCTGATAACATAAATTAAACTAAGGTTTTCAGGTACTTGGATGAACAAACAGCATTCTGAAATATATCCTCAATCAATCACCTCCATCTGGGAGATGGAAAGCTCTAGCTTTCATCACACCCTGTCAAGTGGCTTGGTTTATTGAAAAGTCTAAAGTAGATATACTACAAAGTTAACATCCTGAAACACATAGAATTTAGTCACTGAGATGATCAAAAATTATAATTGAACTTTACATTTTTTAAGGACAAGAGTTATCTCCTCTGTTAGACTTCTAGCACTTAGTATATTACTTAGGATTTGCGATGTGGTCAGTGGTTAGTATGCACTTATTATGTTTGTTTTATTGAATTAGTAACATTTCTTTTCCATTCTCTCACATATTCTTAGAGCAGATGAAATGTTTCTATCCCTTTAAAAGAAATATTTTAATAGAATCTTCTCTATCTTCATTCTTAAAGATTTTTAACAGAAGCTTCTTGATTATATAATTAAGAGAAAATACGATGTATTATTTTTAGATTTCTTAAATATTGTTGGCTTTTAAGAGTTTTGGTTGTTATCTTATATATACTAAGCCTTATTAGATAAATAATTTCTTTTTTTAAATTGGGATAGAGTTGTTTTACAACGTCGTGTTAGTTTCTACTGTACAGCGGAGTTCCTTGTGCTATACAGCAGGTTCTTATTAGTTATCTATTTTATACATATTAGTGTATACATGTCAATTCCAATCTCCCAATTCATCCCACCCCCACCCCCCACCCCCGCTTTCCCCTCTTGGTGTCCATATATTTGTTCTTTCCCTCTGTGTCTCAATTTCTGCCTTG
Organism: Globicephala melas; assembly: GCF_963455315.2. NCBI lineage: Eukaryota > Metazoa > Chordata > Mammalia > Artiodactyla > Delphinidae > Globicephala > Globicephala melas. The sequence continues at coordinate 39,474,898 of NC_083316.1, read as the reverse complement.
CAACCCAGTTCTTCTGTAACATTTTTCTAGATTCCACATATATACGTGAATATACGATATTTGTTTTTCTCTTTCTGACTTACTTCACTCTGTTTGACAGTCTCTAAGCCCATCCACGTCTCTGCAAATGACACAGTTTCATTCCTTTTTATAGCTGAGACAATTCCTTTTGTGAAAAGTTAGAATAAATACTTTATTAAAATTAATAACATTTTCCTTCTCACTTTTTCACTGTTACTTCTTGTTCCCCTGCATTATCAGACTTTGCCAACTGAGGCTGCAATGTCTAGGTTCTCTCTTCCCAAAGATTAAACAATTCTGACAACAGAATTTATATAAACTCCTATTGAAAATTTCTTAAATGTATTATTTTTGTTGAGAATTTAGGTGATAATTTTAAGTACTAGTTAAATTTTTTTGAAAATTAAAATAATTTTTACAGTAGGATTGAGCAGTTTTTTAAAACTTAATGGGCTCTATTTTTATAACACTTCAAACTTTAGAGAAAAATTCAGTAGAAAATACAAAATCTGTATACTCACTCCCCACTCACCCCATCATAATTTCCTCTATTGTGAACCTCTTGAATTGGTACATTTGTTATAATTTATGAACTGATACTGATACATTATTATTAACTTAGAGTCCAGTGTTTACATTAGAGCTCACTGTTGATATTTATAGTTCTATGGATTTCTCCAAATGCATCATGTCATATATCCATCGTTATCGTACTATAGTCTCAAAAAAATAGTTGCACATCCCTAAAACTCCCCTGTATTCTAGAACCTTTTCCCCAAACCCTGGCAATTACTGATTTTTTTTAAACAACTTTATTAGAGTATAATTGCTTTACAATGTTGTGTTAGTTGCTGCTGTATAACAAAGTGAATCAGCTATATGTATACATATATCCCCATATCTCCTCCCTCGTACGTCTCCCTCCCACCCTCCCTATGCCACCCCTCTAGGTGGACACAAAGGACAGAGCTGATCTCCCTGTGCTATGTAGCTGCTTCACACTATCTATCTATTTTACATTTCGCAGTGTATATATGTCCATGCCATTCTCTCACTACATCCCAGCTTACCCTTTCCCCACCCCAGGTCCTCAAGTCCATTCTCTACATCTGCATCTTTATTCCTGTCCTGCCCCTAGGTTCTTCAGAACCATTTTTTTTTTTACTTTTAGATTTCATATATATGTGTTAGCATACGGTATTTGTTTTTCTCTTTCTGACTTATACTTCACTCTGTATGAGTCTCTAAATCCATCCACCTCATTACAAGTAACTCAATTTCACTTCTTTTTATGGCTGAGTAATATTCCATTGTATATATGTGCCACATCCTCTTTATCCATGCATCTGTTGATGGACACATAGGTTGCTTCCATGTCCTGGCTATTGTAAATAGTGCTGCAATGAACATTGTGGTACATATCTCTTTTTGAATTATGGTTTTCTCAGGGTATATGCCCAATAGTGGAATTGCTGGGTCATATGGTAATTCTATTTTTAGTTTTTTAAGGAACCTCCATACTGTTCTCCATAGTGGCTGTATCAAATTACATTCCCACCATCAGGGCAAGAGGGTTCCCTTACCTCCACACCCTCTCCAGCATTTATTGTTTGTACATTTTTTGATGTTGGCCATTCTGACTGGTGTGTGGTGATACCTCATTGTAGTTTTGCTTTCCATTTCTCTAATGATTAGTGATATTGAGCATCCTTTCTTGTGCTTGTTTGCAACCTGTGTATCTTCTTTGGAGAAATGTCTATTTGGGTCTTCTGCCCATTTTTGGATTGCGTTGTTTGTGTTTTTGATATTGAGCTGCATGAGCTGCTTGTATATTTTGGAGATTAATCCTTTGTCAGTTGCTTCATTTGCAAATATTTTCTCCCATTCTGAGGGTTGTCTTTTTGTCCTGTTTATGGTTTCCTTTGCTGTGCAAAAGCTTTTAAGTTTCATTAGGTCTGATTGTTTATTTTTGTTTTCATTTCCATTTCTCTAGGAGGTGGGTCAAAAAGGATCTTGCTGTGATTAATGTCATAGAGTGTTCTGCTTAGGTTTTCCTCTAAGAGTTTTATATTGTCTGGTCTTACATTTAGGTCTTTAATCCATTTTGTGTACGGTGTTAGGGAGTGTTCTAATTTCATTCTTTTACATGGAGCTGTCCAGTTTTCCCAGCACCACTTACTGAAGAGGCTGTCTTTTCTCCATTGTATATTCTTGCCTCCTTTCTCAAAGATAAGGTGACCATATGTGTGTGGGTTTATCTCTGGGCTTTCTATCCTGTTCCATTAATCTATATTTCTGTTTTTGTGCCAGTACCATACTGTCTTGATTACTGTAGCTTTGTAGTTTGGTCTGAAGTCTGGGAGCCTGATTCCTCCAACTCCATTTTTCATCCTCAAGATTGCTTTGGCTATTCGGGGTCTTTTGTGTTTCCATACAAATTGTGAATTTTTTTGTTCTAGTTCTGTGAAAAATGCCATTGGTAGTTTGATAGGGATTGCATGGATTCTGTAGGCTGCTTTGGGTAGTATAGTCATTTTCACAATGTTGATTCTTTCAATCCAAGAACATGGTTTGTCTCCCCATCTGTTTGTAGCATCTTTAATTTGTTTCATCAGTGTCTTATATTTTTCTGCATGCAGGTCTTTTGTCTCCTTAGATAGGTTTATTCCTAGGTTATTTATTCTTTTTATTACAATGGTAAATGGAAGTGTTTCCTTAATTTCTCTTTCAGATTTTTCATCATTCAAGAATAGGAATGCAAGAGATTTCTGTGCATTAATTTTGTATCCTGCTACTTTACCAAATTCATTGATTAGCTCTAGTAGTTTTCTGGTAGCATCTTCAGGATTCTCTATGTATAGTATCATGGTATCTGCAAACAGTGACAGTTTTACTTCTTTTTCAATTTGGATTCCTTTTATTTCTTTTTTGTCTCTGATTGCTGTGGCTAAAACTTCCAAAACTATGTTGAATAATAGTGGTGAGAATGGACAACCTTGTTTTGTTCCTGATCTTAGTGAAATGGTTTCAGTTTTTCACCATTGAGAATGATGTTGGCTGTGGGTTTGTTATATATGGCCTTTATTATGCTGAGTTAATTTCCCTCTGTGCCTACTTTCTGGAGGGTTTTTATCATAAATGGTGTTGAATTTTGTCAAAAGCTTTCTCTGCATCTATTGAGATGATCATATGTTTTTCCTCCTTCAATTTGTTAATATGGTGTATCACATTGATTGATTTGCATATATCAAAGAATCCTTGCATTCCTGGGATAAACCCCACTTAACCATGGTGTATGATCCTTTTAATGTTCTGTTGGATTCTGTTTGCTAGTATTTTGTTGAGGATATTTGCATCTCTGTTCATCGCTGATATTGGCCTGTAGTTTTCTTTTTTTTTCTGACATCTGTCTGGTTTTGGCATCAGGGTGATGGTTGCCTTGTAGAATGAGTTTGGGAGTGTTCCTCCCTCTGCTATATTTTGGAAGAGTTTGAGAAGGAGAGGTGTTAAGTCTTCTCTAAATGCTTGATAGAATTCGCCTGTGAAGCCATCTGGTCCTGGGCTTTTGTTGGAAGATTTTTAATCACAGTCTCAATTTCAGTGCTTGTGTTTGGTCTGTTTATATTTTTTATTTCTTCCTGGTTCAGTCTGGGAAGGTTCTGCTTTTCTAAGAATTCGTCCATTTCTTCCAGATTGTCCAATTTACTGGCATATAGTTGCTTGTAGTAATCTCTCATGATCCTTTGTATTTCTGCAGTGTCAGTTGTTACTTCTTTTTTATTTCTAATTCTATTGATTTGAGTCTTCTCCCTTTTGTTCTTGATGAATCTGGCTAATGGTTTATCAATTTTGTTTATCTTCTCCTAGAACCAGCTTTTAGTTTTATTGATCCTTGTTATTGTTTTCTTCATCTCTTTTTCATTTATTTCTGATCTGATACTTATGATTTCTTTCCTTCTGCTAAGTTTACGGTTTTTTTTGTTTGTTTGTTTTTCTTTCTCTGATTACATTAGGTGTAAGTTTAGGTTATTTGAGATGTTTCTTGTTTCTTGAGGTAGGATTTCATTGCAGTAGACTTCCCTCTTAGAACTGCTTTTGCTGCATCCCATAGGTTTTGGGTTGTCGTGATTTCATTGTCATTTGTTTCTAGATATTTTTTGGTTTCCTCTTTTATATCTTCAGTAATCTCTTGGTTATTAAGTAGTGTATTGTTTAGCCTCCATATGTTTGTATTTTTTACAGATTTTTTTCATGTAATTGATATCTAGTCTCATAGCATTGTGGTTAGAAAAGATACTTGATACGATTTCCATTTTTTTAAATTTACTGAGGCTTGATTTGTGACCCAAGATATGATCTCTCCTGGAGAATGTTCCATGAGCACTTGACAAGAAACTGTATTCTGTTGTGTTTGGATGGAATGGCCTATAAATATCAATTAAGTCCATCTTGTTTAATGTCTCATTTAAAGCTTGTCTTTCCTTATTTATTTTCATTTTGGATGATCTATCCATTTGTGAAAGTGGGGTGTTAAAGTCTCCTACTATGATTGTGTTACTGTCAATTTCCCCTTTTATAGTTGTTAGAATTTGCCTTATGTATTGAGGTGCTCCTATGTTGGAGCACCATATTTACAATTGTTATATCTTCTTCTTGGATTCATCCATTGAACATTATGTAGTGTCCTTCTTTGTCTCCTGTAATAGTCTTTGTTTTAAAGTCTATTTTGTCTGATATGAGAATTGCTACTCCAGTTTTCTTCTGAGTTCCATTTGAATGGAATATATTTTCCATCCCCTTACCTTCAGTCTGTATGTGTCCCTAGGTGTGAAGTGGGTCTCCTGTAGGCATCATATATATGGGTCTTGTTTTTGTATCCATTCAGCCAGTCTATGTCTTTTGGTTGGAGCATTTAATCCATTTACATTTAAGACAGTTATCAATATGTATGTTCCTATTACCATTTTCTTAATTGTTTTGGTTTTTTTATTGTAGGTCTTTTCTTTCTCTTGTGTTTCCTGCCTAGAGAAGTTCCTTCAGCTTTTGTTGGTTTGGTGGTGCTGGTTTGGTGGTGCTGAATTTTCCTAGCTTTTGCTTGTCTGTAAAGGTTTTAATTTCTCTGTCGAATCTGAATGAGATCCTTGTTGGGTAGAGTAATCTTGGTTGTAGGTTTTTCCCTTTCATTACTTTAAATATGTCCTTCCACTGTGTTCTGGCTTGCAGAGTTTCTGCTGATAGATCAGCTGTTAACCTTATGGGGATTCCCTTGTATGTTATTTGTTACTTTTCCTTTGCTGCTTTTAATATTTTTTCTTTGTATTTAATTTTTGATAGTTTGATTACTATATGTCTTGGCAGGGTTCTCCTTGGATTTATCCTGTGTGGGACTCTCTGCACTTCCTGGACTTGATTGATTATTTCCTTTTCCATATTAGGGAAGTTTTCCCCTATAATCTCTTCAAATATTTTCTCAGTCCCTTTTTTTTTTCCTCTTCTTCTTCTGGGACCCCTAAAATTATAATATTGTTCCATTTAATGTTGTCCCAGAGGTCTCTGAGACTGTCCTCAATTCTTTTCATTCACTTTTCTTTATTCTGCTCTGTGGTAGTTATTTCCACTATTTTATTTTCCATGTCACTTAACCGTTCTTCTGCCTCAGTTATTCTGCTATCGATTCCTTCTAGAGAATTTTTAATGTAATTTATTGTGTTGTTCATCATTGTTTGTTTGCTCTTTAGTTCTTCCACATCTTAGTTAAACATTTCTTGTATTTTCTCCATTCTATTTCCAAGATTTTGGATCATCTTTACTATCATTACTCTAAATCCTTTTTTAAGTAGACTGCCTATTTCCTCTTCATTTGCTTGGTGTGGTGGGTTTTTACCTTGCCCCTTCATCTGCTGCATATTTCTCTGACTTCTCATTTTGCTTAACTTACTGCGTTTGGGGTCTGCTTTTCACAGGCTGCAGGTTCATACTTCTGTTATTTTTGGCCTCTGCCTCCAGTGTGTATGGTTGTCTCAGTGAGTTTTGTAGGCTTTCAGGTGGAGGGGACTGGTGCCTGTATTCTGATGGATGAGGCTGGATCTTATCTTTCTTGTGGGCAGGACCTCATCTGTTGGTGTGTTTTGGCATGTCTGTGAACTTACTATGATTTTAGGCAGCCTCTCTACTCATGGGTGGGATTGTGTTCCTGTCTTGCTAGTTGTTTGGCATAGGATGTCCAGCAGTGTAGCTTGCTGGTCGTTGAGTGGAGCTGGATCTTAGTGTTGAGATGAAGATCTCCGGGAGAGCTTTTGCTGTTTGACATTACATGGAGCCAGGAGGTCTCTGGTGGACCAATGTCCTGAACTTGGCTTTCCCACCTCAGAGGTTCAGGCCTGACACACAGCCGGGGCACCAAGACCCTGTCAGCCACATGGCTCAGAATAAAAGGGAGAAAAAGAAAGAAAGAAAGAAAAAAAATTTTTTTAAGTAATAAAATAAAGTTATTGAAATGAAAAAATAAAAAAATATATTAAAAATAAAAAAGTAATAATAAAAAAAGAAAGAAAGAAGAGAGCAATGAAATCGTAAAACAAATCCACCAATGATAACAAGTGTGAAAAAGTATCCAAAAAAAAAAAAAAAAATAGCAGAGGGACAGAACCCTAGGACAAATGATAAAAGCCAAGCTATACAGACAAAATCACAGGAAGAAGCATATACACACTCACAAAAAGAGAAAAAGCAAGAAAATATATATATTAAAAAAAAAGGAAGAGAGCAACCAAATCAATAAACAAATGTACCAATGATAATAAACTGTAAATAGTAAACTAAGATAAACCTAAAACCAGAAACAAATTAGATGCAGAAAGCAAACCCCAAGTCTACAGTTGCCCCCAAAGTCCACTGCCTCAATTTTGTAATGATTCATTGTCTATTCAGGTTTTCCACAGATGCAGGGTACATCAAGTTGATTGTGGAGATTTAATCTGCCACTCCTGAGGCTGCTGGGAGAAATTTCCCTTTCTCTTCTTTGTTCACACAGCTCCTGGGGTTCAGCTTTGATTTGGCCCTACAACTGCGTGTAGGTCGCCTGAGGGCATCTGTTCCCTGCCCAGACAGGATGGGGTTAAAGTAGCAGCTGATTAGGTGGCTCTGACTCACTCAGGCTGGGGGGAGGGAGGGGTACGGAATGTGGGGCGAGCCTGTGGCGGCAGAGGCCAACGTGACGTTGCACCAGCCTGAAGCGCGCTGTGTGTTCTCCCGGTGGAGTTGTCCCTGGATCATGGGACCCTGGCAGCAGCGGGTTGCACAGCCTCCCGGGAGGGGAGGTGTGGATAGTGACCTGTGCTTGCACACAGGCTTCTTGGTGGCTGCAGCAGCAGACTTAGCATTTCATGCCCGTCTCTGGTTTCTGCGCTGATAGCTGCAGCTTTTGCCCGTCTTTGGAGCTCGTTTAGGTGGTCCTCTGCCTTCTGTGGGCAGACAGAGAAGGAATCCCCTCTCCTCGCGCACCCCAAAAAAATGGGCTCTTGACTCTTAGGCAGATCCAGAGTTTTTCTCGGACTCCCTCCCGGCTAGCTGTGGCACACTAGCCCCCTTCAGGCTGTGTTCACGCAGCCAACCCCGGTCCTCTCCCTGGGATCCGACCTCTGAAGCCTGAGCCTCAGCTCCCAGCCCCGCCCACCCCAGCAGGTGAGCAGACAAGCCTCTTAGGCTGGTGAGTGCTGGTCAGCAATGATCCTCTGTGTGGGAATCTCTCCGCTTTGCCCTCTGCACTGCTATTGCTGTGCTCTCCTCCATGGCTCTGAAGCTTCCCCCCCCCACACCCCCTGTCTTCACCCATGAAGGGGCTTCCTAGTGTGTGCAAACTTTTCCTCCTTCACAGGTCCCTCCCAGAGGTGCAGGTCCCGTCCCTATTATTTTGTCTCTGTTTTTTTCTTATTTCTTTTACCCTACCCAGGTACGTGGGGAGTTTCTTGCCTTTTGGGAAGTCCGAGGTCTTCTGCCAGCATTCAGTAGGTGTTCTGTAGGAGTTGTTCCACGTGTAGATGTATTTTTGATGTATTTGTAGGGAGGAAGGTGATCTGCACGACTTACTCCTCTGCCATCTTGAAGGTCCCCCCTCTACTGACCTTTTTATTGTCTCTATAGTTTGCCTTTTCCAAGATGTCATATATTTGAAACCATAGAGTATCTAGTCTCTTCAGGCTAGTTTATTTCAAATAGCAATAAGAATAGCATTAAGGTTCTTCCATGTCTTCTTGTGGCTTGATAGCTCATTTATTTCTATTGCCCAGTAATTTGCCATTCTATGGATGTACCACAATATTTTATCCATTCACACATTGAAGACCATCCTGCTTCCTTCTGATTTTGTCATGAATAAAGCTGTTACAAACATTTGTGTGCAGGTTTTTGTATGGACATAAATTTTCAAGTCCTTTGGAGTTACTCCTTTGGCAATTGCTGGATAGTGTGGTAGACTGCGTTTAGCTTTGTTAAGAAACTGACAGGATTCTTTTCATAGTCTGTACCCTTCTGCACTCCCATGAGCTGTGAATGAGGCTTTTTTTTTTTTGCTCCACATCCTCACCAGCATTTGGTGTTGTCAGTGTTTGGATGTTTGGAATTTTAGTCATTCTCATAAGTATGTAGTGGTATCTCTTGTTTTTGTTTTTGTTTTGTTTTGTGGTACGCGGGCCTCTCACTGTTGTGGCCTCTCCCATTGCGGAGCACAGGCTCCGGACGTGCAGGCTCAGTGGCCATGGCTCACAGGCCCAGCCGCTTCACGGCATGTGGGATCTTCCCAGACCGGGGCACGAACCCGTGTCCCCTGCATCGACAGGCGGACTCTCAACCACTGCGCTACCAGGGAAGCCCTCTCTTGTTGTTTTATTTTGCAATTCCCTAATCACTGATGATGTTAACTATCTTTTCATATGTTTATTTGCCAGGTGTACGTCTTCTTTAGTGAGATATTTGTTCTGACACCAGAAATGTGTGCTCCATGAAAAAATTGTAAGTCAGGCTTCATTAAAATTAAACATTTCTGCTTTGTGAAAGACACTGTTAAAAGAATGAAAATACAAGCTCCAGACTGGGAGAAAAATTTGCAAAGCACATATCTGATAAAGACATTCTATCCAAAATATACAAAGAACTCTTAAAACTCACAATAGGGAAACAAACAACCTAATTAAAAAGTGGGTAGGGCTTCCTTGGTGGCACAGTGGTTGAGAATCTGCCTGCCAATGCAGGGGACACGGGTTTGAGCCCTGGTCTGAGAAGATCCCACATGACGCGGAGCAACTAGGCCCGTGAGCCACAACTACTGAGCCTGCGCGTCTGGAGCCTGTGCCCCGCAACAAGAGAGGCCGCAATTAGTGAGAGGCCCACGCACCGCGATGAAGAGTGGTCCCTGCTTGCCACAACTAGAGAAAGCCCTCGCACAGAAACGGAGACCCAACACAGCCAAAAATAAATAAATAAATAAATAAAATTTTTTAAAGTGGGTAAAACATCTGAGCAATCAATTTTTTGAATCAATCAATGTTTAGAATCAATAAGCATTCTATACTCGTGAATATAAAATTCATTATATCACTTCACACAACTACAGACTTACTTAGTTGTGCACATTTGTTTATTGGTCCTTAATTTTGAAAAGATTATTTTCAAGCTAATAGAGAATTAAGCGAATCACTCAAAATTCATTCACTGGAGAAAACAACTCTACACAGCATTAATAGAAGCTATAAAAAATGCCTTAGTATATATCATTATCAATATAGATTAAGACCAAAAGATATTGTTGATTTTAAAATTATTTTTAAATAACAGCTTTATTGAGATATAATTTACCTGTCAAAAAATTCACCCTTTCAAAGTGTACAATTCAGTGTTTTTTAGTATACTCACAGAGTTGTGCAACATCACCGCCTAATTTTAGGACATTTAATCACCCCCCAACACCCCATATCCATTAGCAGTCACTCCCTACCTACTTTCTCCTAGTCTCTGACAACCACTAACATATTTTCTGTCTCTTTGATTTGCTTATTCCAGAAATTTCATATAAATGGAATTATACACCATGTGGTCTTTTGTGACTGGCTTCTTTCACTTATCATAATGTTTTGATGTTCATCCACATTGAAACATGTATAAGTACTTCATTCCTTCTATTACCAAATAATATTCTATTGTGGTGATTTATCATTGACTTAGAAGCATTTCGTGCTTTCACGCAAGTTATCTATTGAGTACTTACTGCATATAGAAATTTCTCTTCAGACAGTTAAAAAGAAATGACAATTAATTTTAAAATTAGAAGTATTGTTTTAAGGCCAATTGTCTCTTTGATGGGATAAAAAGCAGTCTTCTCAATATGTTAATATTATTCAAGGATGCAGCAGGTATCATGCAAGGACCCAATGAGCCTTCTTTCATACAATTTACACAAAGACACCACATGAGAAAACACACACAAAATGTGTAAATATCTATGGTTATATGTATGACTGGTGAAAATAAAGCTAATTATTGCAAAAGTGTTGGAATTATTTTTTCAATACTAAATGTGGTAAAAGCATAAAATTATTCAAAATAATTTAAAATGTTTTCATAAATAAAGTATTGAATTTTTATAAAAATAAATATTAAATATGTTAGGGCTATACATATATTTTTTTAATATGTATATACAGTTTTAAGTTTTCTCTAATCTTTAGAAAAAGCCTGTTAAGAACTCTTATGCACTAACTTGATAACTTATCTGGGTAATTTTGTGCTATTATTCTGAAATACAAATGTGATTTTAAATGATATACATATAATTATTTTAGCAGATTAAAGACATTTATTTACTGGACCAATATTATTAAAATAATTTGTTTAATGTATTTAAACATAGAATGCATAGAAACTATGCATTCTATGCATAGATGCATAGAAATTGCATCTTTTCCCTCAGTCTCTATCCATTAGTGACAAATATAAATTCCAAAGAGATTAAAGTTGATATGAAATCTGCACTAAAGCCAATTTTGGCATTCATAAGAAAAGTTGTTAAATTACACAGAAATGGGCTTTATTGAGAACAAACTAATCAGAAACTATGTTAATTCTTTCCCAGGTGGACCCTGTCTTAGATCATTTGAACATTGTGTTGATTTGACACCCTTATCTGTTTCCATAGGTTTTTATCTGGTGATATTATTGGCTGATAATTCTAGCTTACTTTAGGGGATTTAACACTGAGAAGTCTTACTGCCACTATAGCTCTCTTGGTGTGACCTCAACTTGCCCACATTATGGAAATGTGTCATCCTAAATCAATAGATAACAGATTAACCTTTAGCATTTACATTGCTAATTACAGCTAGTTAGCAACCATTCCTAGTGATCCAGGGGTTGATTATTCATGTTATTTTATATTAGTCTATAATTTTATCATTAGAAAAAACAAACTGCCATGTGATTTGTACCATAGTACAACAAATCATTACTGCTCTGCAGATAAAGTGAAGAATGATGATTATCAGGACTTTGTAATCTAATATCTGAAGATCATACATTTTATATGGCCCTTATAATACAGGTTTGTTCCTCTCAGATAAAAGTAATTTAATTTACTGATTCTTCATTGTTTGATTAGCAAAATTATTTTATTGCAAGTAATTTAGGAAAAAGGTTCTGAACTAGAGGACTAAATTCCTTATGAAAAACATTGTAAATAACATATTGAAGATCAATTATTATTATTATTATAACATTCTGCATAAATCAAAACAGTTCTGAAAACAATAGCAGAAAATAACCATTGATGCTGAGGTTTAAGAAAAAGACATTTGATGGAAATGGCATGAGATCTACTTAATAGTTTATTCAGAACAATCCTTGATAGATCCATGAACTTTCAGAAAAATGTAGCTCAGTCAGTAATGACTCCTGGGCAATGCACTGTTGTAAAACAAACATCTAAAAACATCGAGAGTCAAAAAGCCTACAATAGATTCTAAATTTTATGTCTTCACATTCCTTTATATTCTATAGATTTTAAAATTATATTCTCATAGTACCAAGTGTTAACTTGGAATCATTTTATAAATCGGTCTTTCCATTTTAATTATATCCATAATATTTAACCGAATGTATATACAAGTTCAGGTAGACAATTAAATGCTGGTAATGATTGACTTCCACAAAGGAAACTCTTTTGATAACAACTGCCAATCAAGTATCTTTCTGTATCGCTGAGATTTCTTCCCAGGCTTAATTACTCCAAACCAAAATTATGTTTTTTGGACAAAGGTTGAAGGTTGTTTATCAGATTATTTGAATGCACATAGAATTACTCTATTGCTCTGGATTTTAACTGCTTTGCTGTGTATTCTTCTAGGCACAAAATAAAACTTGTGGATTTATTCATTTGCCAGTTTTGCTAATTCTGCAAATACTTACACATTTTATCTGCAACCTTGACCTGTATACTAAGTTCCAAATTGTGTAGCCAAAACAAACTTGGCATTTTAATTGATCCTGAATTTGGATGAGACTTTCTAATATTTAGGTCTCACTTGAAGCATCTTCATCAGATCAAGGTCTTCTTTAATCCCCCATTTTAAGTTAATCACTCCTACATGGTCACTTGCCATCACATTAACCTGCTTGCATTGTATTCATATCTTTTATAACAATCTGATATTATTTGTTTTCTTATTTTTTTATTTGTCTGTCTTTTCCAACAGGAAGTAACTTTCCCAATAGCAGGCATCTCTTCTGTCTGGTTCAATATTTTATTCCCAGAACCTAGAACAATGTGTGATATGGAGAAGGTGCTCATCAGTTACTTGTGGCATGAATAATTTTCTCCTCTCACATGTCTAGCCACCACACTACTCAACCCATTTATTTTCATAGAGATGCTCCCAAACTAATTTCTATTCCAGATTTATGAACTACCTATTCGATACAACCTCTGCACCAGGTAAATTGTTGTGGGGTCTGTTACATGCATTGTGGGATGTTTAGCAACACCCTTGGCCTCTATCTACTAGATGTCAATGGCACACAAATTCCTCCAAGTGTTCTCATACTCCCACCTTAAACCAAATTATGTTCATGGTCTTTCCATAATGTCTTTCCATTCCCATTGACAGTTTATGTGCTCAAGCTCCTTTCAACATTTTTCTGGATTATTGTATCTCCTTAGCACAATTGATTGATTTGCTGAATAAAAATCCAGTACCCAGTTTTTTTCATTAACTGTGTTTCGGCAAGCTTAGGTAACATGACTACCAGAAGAGTCTGAGACATGTTGATGCAGTCTGTCCTTTCTGAAGGAGTTTCCTATTCTCTTTTCTAACATGAAGCTGATGATTTGTCCCTTTGACTCTTGAATGGCTGAACATGAGCTATTTCTTTGTGAATGATTGTCACATCACCCACCGAGTCATATACTTCTTGGTCTTCTGTCAGTAATTTTCATCTCTATGCTTGCCACTGTTGGGATTTCCCACATATCTTGAAGCCAGAAAGTCAATATAATTGGTCTTATTTTATCTAACCAAGTAATAATTTCAATTTAACTCTTTAAATTCCATCTTGTGGCAACAGATTTTGGCTGGTTCATTGTAAATCACATAAAGGGTGATGCCCTGAGATGGTAAGTGAAAGCATATTGAATGTCTCATACTGACTTTCTGTGTCGGTGTTTGAAAAAACAGTCTGTGTTTACACAGAAATATTTAATATTTTTAATTACACAAATAAATATGTTCAGAATATTTTTAATTGCACAAAGAAATATAGCATTTTCAAATCCTTGATAACTACCCATGTCCCCATGCATAAACAAACATACACATATATAATTATTTTTTATACCAAAAAAGTAGAAGTATATATTTAAATGGTTATTTTCTTCAACTCTAAGACAAAAAAATTTTTTAAATGCTTGTACCAAATTGTCTTGTATTTATAAGGGCAAAATTAAGTTTATTATTCTATAATGACGGATGTATTTAGCAGTTGTTTCTTTAACTTAATTCTGCACTTTTTCTTGTTGCATGTACAGATTTATAGACATTATTATATAGTGGAAAGCACATTCATAAAGTTCTTCATTTTGTATATATATATAATTTATTACAAAATAAAATTTAACATTAATTTACTAAAGGAAAAATAAGTCAAATTATATTTTCCTTTTTAAAGACATTTCTCTAGGTAGAAATTAAAATCTCTTAAAATTTTACAACAAGTGCATAATGAAATGACCTACAGAAAGCTTAAATTCATAATATATTTGAAGTTAGGTTTATGTCATTTAACTTTTTTTTTTTTTTTTTTTGCGGTACGCGGGCCTCTCACCATTGTGGCCTCTTCCGTTGCGGAGCACAGGCTCTGGACGCGCAGGCTGAGCGGCCATGGCTCACGGGCCCAGCCGCTCCGTGGCATGTGGGATCTTCCCTGACCGGGGCACGAACCCGTGTCCCCTGCATTGGCAGGCGGGCTCTCAACCACTGCGTCACCAGGGAGGCCCTCATTTAACTTTATATCATTTATCAATTAAATATTTTAATCTGAATCATTTAATTAAAATAAGGCTAGGAAGTGGATTTCTCCAACTTTTGTGGCGATCACTTCTATCATATAGTAAAGAGTCAATGACTAGTTTTTTAGCTATTAGATTTAGTATGGTTTTAGATTTTTGTGCTCATTTTAAAATTTATATTCAAATAATATTTTAAGTTAAAGAAAAAATCAGTTGTTAAGTTTCTATCCCAATAAAGATGAAATATACCCAACTATTTTAAAAGGAAAATAATTGCATGTTTAATTTAATAAGGTAATTAAATGTATGAAAATTTATATAAATATGAATATTTTAGAGCATAACTTATCAAATTAAGATTTTGTATATTATACTAATAATTTATTATATATGATTAATTTCCCATTTGCATAAATGATATTTTCTTTGGTTAATGTTCCATATAGTTACACAACTGGACAGATGTACATTTCTTATTTTTATTAACACATCTGTTTACAAATTAAAATTTTATTCTAAAGACTTGAGTTCCATCAAATAGATACTTTTCTGACAACAGATAATAAAATAGGTTAATTACAAATCAAAATCAAATTATATCCATTCCATTCAAGCCCACTATGTTATAACTTTATCAAAAGATTTATCAAATATGAAAATGTTTTATTTATAAAATGGGAGATAATCCAATAAAAATGCATTGATATTCTTATAGTTAATTTTTAAAATAAAGAACTCTCAAATTCCTAAATCTCCTACTTAGTTTTCCTTTTTTTAGTTTGTCCTTTCAGGCTTCCTAACAGTTTGTATCTTTTGATTTAACATTAACATGGAAATTGAGTCAAGAGAAATAATTTAAAGTAGCAATTATATAACTAGAAAAATAAATAGTTTTTCTTTTCCACAATTAGAAAAGGTTATAAACATGATCTACCAAATAATATTTGTCCTGAATAAATGTATCATATCAGTTTATTCAACTCTTGCAAAATTAATTATGGTCATTTTCTATCAGCTGTTTTCCACCTTATTTTTATTTATAATTTAAATGTTCTATAGAATTTCTTTACTACACAAACATGAGTGTAATTAATTAAGTAAAGTTCTTTGAAAATAGTTTTTTGGCAGATACAAGCAGGCCTTCAATTTGAAAAGCACACTTGAACAATAATTATAAATAATGGTTTAGTGTTCCAGAGGGTCTTGTCAGTGCAATCATTTATCTGTGTAAGAGTCTGTCGTAAATTTTGAATGAAAATCAAGGCAGTAAATGTCTGGCGTAAATGCTGACTTCTCTGAAGTTAAAAAGACATGTCTCCTGAATTTAGTTGCCTTTCTTTTATTTGGCTTTCATACACTATTTTGCCTTCATGTGACTGTCTAAAGCAGACAAAGAAAAATAGGTGCTACACTTTGAAAGAGCACAAGTGACAGACATCAGGACCTCTCGACTGCATGTCTTGTGGTCTGGGGCATCCAGTGTACTGCAGGTGTGGATTATACAAGGCTGAGGAACATCTGCTTTGCCCTGATGAGAGCTGACGATAGAGTTCTGTGTTATCCTGTAACAAGCCTACCGGTATAAAAATATATATATAGTTGGAGAAATTTCTATTACAAACAGAGCTAGTATGCCAGCAGGTGAGAGTGTAGCCCATCTGTGCATGAAGGGCTACCCAATCGAATACAATCATATTTTTCTTTCATGTAATCCACAAAGCTGAAGGTCAAAAAGTGTCATCTTGGATAAGAACATGAAAAAGAAATAACACAAATCTGATATATCCTAAATAGCACTACCCTATCACTTCTCAGAATATGTATTAAATACCTCATTTCAGCTAGGCATGGACTGAACTATCACTAAAGAGCTGCCATGAACTGGTTTGTTGTAAATATTACGCTTCACAAATTGATTAATAGTAGAGACTTATCTCAGAATTTTAAAATAATATGTTGGCTTTCTGAATGTTGTCACCTCTTGGCATATTAACCTTACAATTGCTTGGATTTATTTATTGTGACCCATGCAGATTTTCCTTTCTCGGTAGACTGTAGCACTTTTGAGGCTTGGAAGGTGTTTTAGAAATCTCTAGTCACTAATGTTTATGCCTGACAATAAGTATTTGTTAAGTGAATCTAATAATCTCACAGGAAAGTGCTCATATTTCTCAGTGACTTTGTTTTGTTCATCAAAAAGTCAATACAAATAACCTAAAATGTGAACCTGAAAAGATTTTGTTTTATTTTACTGGAAAACTGAAGGCAAAAACTATTAAAGATTTAATTTTATTAAAATACGGCACTTTTTTAGTGTTCTTGTTACAAATAACTTGGGTTTCTGTGAGGAGGCAAAGGGCATGGTATTTTGAGTCAGAATGTACTGATCATCTATTGGCAGCTTCCAAAAATATGAGAAATGTTCTTGTCAAAATTGACATTGTAAAAGTGAATTCCATGTGTCTTTGAGATGCATATGAAATTCCAGCGAACATCTGCATGTCCTATTTTAGCGGTCTTGCACACTGATAAAGAACTGAAAGTGAAGACTAAAGAATTTTCTCTAAATAGATAAAAATAGGAAAAACTCATTATATATTTTCAAACTATATTAATATTTTAATACTCAAGATATTTATGAATTTTAAATTAAGGTAGCATAACAGCATTTAAAATTTTACACTGACCAACATATTTTTTTATCATATTAAAACTTCATAAAAACATTGTATTCTTTCAATACTTACATTGAACAATTTGGTTCAGCTGATATTTTTATACGGGATAAATATTAAGAATTGTTTTAACTTATGAATATCTTTTGTTTTTATTTTTTAATTGCTTGTTTAATATTTTAAATCAAAGTTCCCAAAACAGATCTTAATTTAGGGGAGTTGAGGAGTTACTGATTCTGAATATTTCTGTAAGTCTTTGTACATATTACAATGCCACTCATGCTGAAATGCACTCTCTGAGCTTTTTAAGCCAATTATGAATCAAGGAAGCCAGGCTCTGCTTCCTAACCAAGAGGAAGTCACCCATGCACAATATTCTAACTCCTTAGAGAATAATTTTTCCTTAATGGGTTTTACTTCAGTGATTCATGCTGATTATGTAAGATGAAACACAATTAAATATGCTTCTGTGTGGCTTTGCATGCATGTACATGTGTATCTGGAACAATGCAATGACATTTGAAGTTGCTTCTTTAAATAGCTTTAAAAAAGGAACAAGCAACAGCATAGAGATTACCAAGAGCCACTTGAGTGGAGAAGAGCAGGAAAGGCTGGCTAGGACAAGAAGAACTTTAGCAGAGGGAAACAGCCAGGCTCCGGAGAAGAGGTTGATTGTTTCTGTAAGGTTAGGAATCATAAGGCGGACAGGAGAGATGGGGGCTAGAGATGCAATTTGAAAAGAGTCAATTAAGTCCAGAGAGGCAGGGAAGTGGTTCCAGATGGCAGGTAAAACACAGAAGAAAGAGAAAGTGGTGGAGTGGATAGAGATGAAGAGGGCGAGGGGTACCTCGAGAAGGAGCTTAGGCAGGCTTTTAAATCTGAATTTAATGATAGAAGAAAATAAGTACAAAGAAGAGAATGTTCTGAAACAACTTTCAATGAGAATCTAGTGTAATTCAAGATCAGAGTTTTAAGTATATTTGCAGCTATTGATGGGATCCAATAGCATTAGTCTTCACAGGAACCTTCTCCTTTCTGCCCTACCGTCACCCGTCACCACTGAAGGCTATGACCTCTGTACGAAGAAACTCACAGATTATAGGTTTATAGTCCACATTTCAAAATTTCCCAGTATACTTTTCAAAATTATTTAACTCTATAATCATTAGTTTACATGTATTAACAGAAAATAGAAAACTAAGTTATAAACTTATATTTTCCAGAATTTTCCATGCCAACCTAATAATTTTCTTTATGGAGTTTAAGATGTAGGAGAGTAAGAAACCTCTTATAAAAATGCTCTTGATTTCTGTCTTCTATTCAGATAATGGTGATGGCAACTCTTAGAATGGCAGAGCTTTCTCCAGTACAACTCTCAATCTGTTACTCCACATAACAGATTGGAAGCAGTGGGAAGCAAATATCTCTTTGTTCCTCCTCTTGTGTGAGGAGCTCTGTCAGCAGCACTGAGTGAATTTGGTTCCCATTGAGACATTATTTGTTTATTAAATACTTACCTGGTTTGAATTTTTATCGAGCATCTATTATGGATTAGGAACTGTGCTGTGTACTAAGAATATAATGATTAATTAGGCAAAGCCTCTACTCTTTAGAAGTGTATACACAAGCGATGGCATTGAATTCAGAAGATAACTACAAAGCCAAATTTTAAAAAAACTTCTATGGAAATACAGGGGGGCAAACAAAACCAATGCCTCATTAGTTGTTAAGACATCAAAGATGGCTCCCATGGTAAATGGATCCCAGAGCTGTAAGTAGTCGTATCATGCCCAAAGCATTGTCATGTGGTTTCCTTTAAGGGGAGAAGCAATAGCTCCAATGAGTTCCCTGTAGCTATTCAAGTTGTCTTGTCTCACAACAGTGTATTTTAGCTCCTTAAAAAAAATTAAGGCCTTGGTAGTGTTACTGAAAGTGGGGTCCAGCTGCTCGCTGCTCGAAAGCCAATACTCGAGAGGCAAGGTTGGTGGAAAGGAAAGTTTGCTTTGTTCTGGAGGCCGGCAACTGTGAAGAGGGTGGACCTGTGTCCAAAGGCCAACTCTCCCAGTGACAATAAGTGGGCATGAGCTTTTAAAGGGGAGTTTCAGGGGTGTATAGACAGAGGGAGGGGGCTACATGCAGAAACAGCACAGTCAGCTCCGAAACTGATCATGCGGTGGTCTGATCAGTGTCATCTTGATTGTTTTAAGTACAGTTAAGCTTCAGTTTCCAGGGTTAGTTTGTTCTCATTTCTTTGAGGCCAGTTCTCAGAATTGTGGCAGCATATGTCATGGCTACAGTCTGGTCATCATGTACTTAACTTTTTCCACCTGGTGGGGGTTCCAGTATCTATCAGAGAGCTCAAAGGATGAGGCTCAGAATATTATCTGTAGCCCTTGAGGAGGAACTAAAGGTCCTTGTCTTTGCTTAATGGCTAATTATTATTATTTTGTCCTATTTGACTGCTTTCCTTTGATTCTGAATTTTCTCACTTCTCTGATTAAACTTATTCTTTGACTAAAGTTTTTCTACAGACAGAAGTCAGGCAGAGGACATGGCAGGGAAGGACCACAGTGTCCTGCGCTGTTTCAGTAACTGGTCGGTGCATCTTATTACGTCACTCTCAGAATCACTCTCTCAGTACTGCTGCTGGAGTTTAGGATGCTAGAACTTGTCTGAGAAGCCCTTGAATAACAAAAATAGTACTGCAACCAAGGTAACAAAGCTTTCCTTAAAGAAATAATCTTGTGTAAGGCAGGGTAATATCATCATTTTAAAAGATCTATCAGTTCCCTTTCTTGCATGGTCTAGATCAATGGTTCCCAAACACAGTTTCACCATGTAATTGTCTGGGGAGATTTTTGTATAGAAGACAGACTTGCACACGCATCCCAGCCATCACTTGGAGACCTATCATTTAGCAGTGGTCAGTGATGAAACAATTCCTGTGAATATATATAAATATGTTAGATTCCATATATATTAAGTTCCCCAGATGATTTTCTTATATAAGACCAGTTTGAGATTTGGGAAACACTAGTTTAGACAGAAACAGTTGGCATTTGGAGCCAATGATAAGTCCTTCGTCTATCAGTAAATAGCTATGTTCCCTTCCCTGTGACTCATGACCTACCATTCAGCCCTGGCACAAGACCACCCTGCCTAGAATCTTTCGCTCTCCTGATGCACATGGTTCAGGTTCCAGGGCACTGCTTCTGCACATCTCTCGCCCAATACACTTAAAACAAAAGGAAACTGCATCCAAATGCCTTCCATGAAGGTCTGTGAGTTTTGCTGCTGCCAACATCAGAGATCGATCATGCTTCAGAGAGCAGGGAGGACTTGAGCGGCAGAAGAGCTTGGGTAGGAGAAAAGACAAGTTAATTAACCTGTCAAACCATTCCTTTCAGAAAGCATAAATTCAATAGAAACTTGCATAATGAGATGTCATTTCCATTTTCTTGTATCTTTTTGTGTTCTGATTCATTGTTCAAGAGGTACCTACAAATCAGTATGGTTTTTGCAAAAATCACGTTTCTAGGAACTTTACAATATAAAACAATTTATA
Source organism: Globicephala melas (assembly GCF_963455315.2). Classification (NCBI taxonomy): domain Eukaryota; kingdom Metazoa; phylum Chordata; class Mammalia; order Artiodactyla; family Delphinidae; genus Globicephala; species Globicephala melas. Next base: position 39,454,089 of record NC_083316.1, on the reverse strand, counting down.
TTATTCTTAAATTTGTATGTGCTGAGGTCTAGGATGAAATGTAATTCTGATCCTTTGCATTGACTATTAGGTTGATATTGAATACTAGAACTTACTAGAAGACATACATGAAAAATGTAAAAAATTGTTTACATTTACTAAATTACATTCTTAATAACAATGTATAAAACTTTGTAAATTTTGAATACAATTACATTTTCATTGTTTAATCTGTTAGATCAGAGATGGCAAACTATGGCCCACTGACTGTTTTGGTAAATAAAGTTTTATTAAAACACAGCTTGGTTTACTTTTTGTTGATAGCTGTTTTTGTGCTATAATAACAAAGCTGAATCACTATGAAAGACTATATGCCTTTCAAAGCTAAAATATATACTGTTTGGCCCTTTATAGAAAAAGTTTGTTGACTCTGCTTATAGAATGCAAAGTATGTTAAAATTTTAATAAAACAATATAATATTTGCATTGGAATTAATTAACTACAATAAATATTATGGAAAATATAATAATTGATGAATTTTCTGTTTTATTTTTTCTCATACAAACATTGCCAATCAAATGCCTCCCCAGCCATGGACAAGAATAATTAAATGAAAACCTCTTTAAGAATTTTCTGAATCATATAATGTCTGACACATCTTTTTTTGGTTGCTTGTTTTCTAAGTTTGACAAGTTAGGATGATGGACTGCCTTTTATTTAACAACTGATTTTTGATATAACCTTAAATATTGAGAAATATGCTATAGGCCCCATTTGTATTGTATCATGGGCTCCACAAAGTTACCACAGGACCTCTGGGCTGTACTTCACCCCTCACTCATACAGGGAAGTGTGCCATTGTACAGAATGAGCCAGTTGTCAACTTCTGTCAAGTCCAGAGAGCAAGGTTTCCAGATTTCCAGAGCATTATCAACCAACTATGACTTGTCTTTCCCTTCCTACTCCAATTCTGTATGGAACTTGCAATCAATTTCACTAAACTGGGGACACAGGTAGGGAAAGAAGACAATGGTGGGCCATGAATGACCTCCTCCCAGGCCATCTGCACACACAGCAGACAGCTAGGATCTGATGAGGGTGAAGGCAAGAAGCCTCCATTTAATCAAATTTTGAGTCCTGATTTTTACCTGAGATTGGGCATTTTAATTACTGAATTGAAACTCTATTATGCAACTTAAAAGAAATGAACGTTTTTTTTTTGTTGTTACTCAAGAATGACTAGAAAAGTAATGGGGCCTTATGGAATAAAATTAATGGAGAGGCTGAGTGACATAAATAAAAGTGTCTTATGATTACAACCCATAAGTCGTGTTCGTGAAACCTAAGTGTCACACATAGACATTAACACTTTTATAACTCCCAGTGACTTTCTATAATGTAGGCTATAGTACAGTGTTTACAATTCCAGACTCAGGCAATCTTGCCTGGGTTTATGCCCCAGGCTCACTTAACTGTGGGGTCTTTGGCAAGATATGCGTTCTCCCTATGCCTGAAAGGGGCAAAAGACAGGGATGAGCATAACTGTAAAAGAGAATTGTTGTGAAGATTGGATGAGTTAATATGTGTACGGTGCTTAGAATAAATGCCTGGCACAGAGAAATGAGCTGTGTTTGCTATTTTTAAGTCTTAGTGTTTACTCTTTATTGCAGTATAGCATACAATTTTATATAGTACACAAGTGCACAGCCTGATGATGTTTTACAGATGTATACACCCATCAAAATCCAGAGATCAACATAGAAAATATTTCTTGTAGAATGCTTCTTATTCTCCTTGCCAGACAATATTCTTTCCCTACAAAGGTAACCACTATTCTGACTTACTATCACCATAGTTTAGCCTGGCCTGTTTGGAATCTTCATGACCATTAAAACTTACAGTATTCTCACTCCTTGAGGTTTAGCTACTTTTGCTCAATTTTTTTTTTTCTGTGAGATTCATCCTTTCTGTTGCAAAGAGAGTAGTCATTCATCTCACTGTTTCATAGCCTTTCTCAGTATGAATTGCCACTTTTTAAATCAATTACAGTGTTGATGGACCTCTGGGTTGTTTCTAGTTTTCAGCTATTATGAACAAAGTTGCTATGAGCATACTTTTACATGTCATTTGGGGCAATAAGCATTAGACATCACACAACATATACCAAATTCTGTGGAACTTGCTGAATCCTAGAATACACATGTGATAGCTTTGTCAGAAGCATTCCGTTTACTTAGATCGAGACAATTTAACTCCCACAAGTAGTATATGAGAGTTCCAGTAGTTCCACAGTTTCATCAAAACTTGGAATTGATAGTCTCTTAAATTTTAACCTTTCTAGTGAAAGTATAGAGGCATCTAAAGGGAGTTTTAATAATGAAAGTCTTTGGACTGAAGCTTGAAGCTTAAAATTAAATATGCTTATTATTCATTTGGATGTCCTTTTTAGTGAAGTGCCTGATCAAGTTTTTGCCTCTTTCATTTTTGAATTTTTTGTTATTTTCTTTTTAATATGGAGGAGTCTGTATCTATTGCAGATGTGAAGTCATTTTGAATATATATATGTGTGTATGTGTGGCACACATATCCTCTCAGTCAGTGGCTTGCCTTTACAGTCTCTTAAAAAATGATCTTTTAAAAATGAAGAACACTGTCCTGAATATTAATTATGTCAAATGTATTATTCCTTTTTTTTATGGTTAGTTCTTTTGTCTCCTACAAGAAATATTTTCCTACTCAAAAGGCCTTGAAAGATTCTCCTTTGTTTTCTTACAGTTTGTTGTTTGACCTTTCACATTTAAATTTGTGATCTTTCTTAAATATTACATATGGTGAGATGAGTTCAAAGTTCATTTTTTCAAGGTTCATTTTTATATCATTTTTTATCCAAGTGATTCAGCACCAATTGATTGACTAGACCTCCCTCGCCCTCATTGTACCATGTCTTCTTTGTCATAATTCAGGTGACATGTATATGTGGCTCTCTTTCTGGGCTCTCTATTCTGTATCATTTATTTGCTTTTCTCTTGTTGTACTAATCTCACCATGTCTTAATTAGAGTAGTTTTATGGCAAACTTGATTACTAATAATTTAAGTCTTTTAGGTTTGCTGTTCTTCAAAATTGCCTTGCACTTCCATATAGATTTTAGAAAGTTTTTCTCAATGTCCACACACACACACACGCACATGCACATACATATGCAGTATTTGATTAGTATTAAATTTATTCATATATCAATTTCAATTGATATGTCAAAAATATTGACTCTTCCAACATGATATGTTTCCACTGATGAGACCTTTGTTAATTACACTCATCCATATTGCTTAGTCTTTAGTATAATGTATTACACATATTTCCTCAGAATTAATATGAGCTGTTTGCATTTTTATACTATTTTAAACCATATGGTTTTAATGTGTTTTCTGTTGATCACTAACATATATAAATACAATAGGCAGAAATCCCCAGCAACCTTGCTAAAATCCCTTTTTAATTAAAATAGATTGTAGATATTTTTTAGATTTTCTACACGATACAATCATGTCCTCTGCAAATAATGACAATTTTACTTCTTATTTAATATCTATGGCTTGTGTTTTCAGATGGTCTAGAATTTCCAGTACTTTATTTAATACAGGAGCTTACAGTAGAATTATTCTGTTCTTTTCCCATCTTGGGGAAAAAATTTCAGTACTTCTTCATTCAGTATAAATTTAGGTGTTTTGTAGACACCTTTATCAGATTTAAAATGTTTCTTTTAACTCTAGTTTTCAGAGATGTTTTGTCATAAACATATGTTAAATTTTATTGAATTTTAAAAAATCTTTCAAGATAAGCATGTATATTTGTCCTCTATGTTGATAATGTAGTAAGTTACAGATGCACATATATCTATAAATTTCCATATAATCACTATGAAAATGATACAGTGCACAAGTTTTGCTAGTTAGTACTTGCTATTTTTATCTACTGCAATTTACAGATTAGGAAATTGGCATAAAAATGTTTAACAACTTTGTTGAGTTATAACATTTAATCAAAATCTGGTCTGATTCCACAGCTCTTGCTTGTAATTGCTATTCTGATTCCACAGCTCTTGCTTGTAATTGCTATTCTGGTTCTGTGTGTGTATCTCATGAATAATAATTTAGTACTTTGTATTATAATTACACTTTACAGGTGAGGTAACAGATACTCAGAATAAAAACTCACCCATATCTCAACACATGCTATGTCTTCTTTTTTATCAAAGACTATAATATAGGAAATGGCTTAATCAGATTTAGAGTACTAAAAAGGCAAAAATAGAACTTTGAGGTATCAGAGATAATAACTACAATTATAAGTTACCAGGTATAAGATTTGGGGGAAAGAGAAGAGTTCAGGGTTATCAGAACATAGAAGCTTAGAGAAAAGAATATGCAGAGTTGAGTTCCAGAGAGCAAGCACAAAGCTAAATTGATGTTAGTACCTCAGGGAGGTCAGGAGGCATTATCCTGCCTTACCTGGATAGGCCAAATGAAATCACAAGTGTCCTTGTAAGAGAGAGGCAGAGGGAGATTACACACAGATGGAATATGAAGAAGGCTATGAGAGGTTGGAAGAAGAAAGAGATGTGAAGCTGTTTTGCTGTTGGCTTTGAAGATGGAGGAAGGGGCCATGAGCGGGAGAATGCAAGGAATACAGCTTAAGAGTTGGAAAAGTCAAGGAAACTGATCCTCCTCAAGAGTCTCTGAAGGGAGTACACCCTGCCAACACCTGGTTTCAGCCCTGTGAGACTATTTCAGACTTCTGACCTCTACAACTGCAAGAGAAGAAATTTGTATTATTTTAAGTAACTAAATATATCACATTTGTTAACAGTAGCTATACAAATCTAATACACAATTTGTTTTAAAAAATCATAATGTATATAGCAATTACAACAAAATTATTTTCTTTTTGTGAATTCAACAGATGAGTGAATCAATCTTTCTGAAAATTATGTGACACAAAAGTGACACCATTAACACTAAAAACATGCTGGGAATGTAAATTGGTGCAGCCATTATGGAAAAGAGTATAGAGTTTCCTCAAAAAATTAAAAATAGAACTACCATATGATCCAGTAATCCTACTTCTGGGTATATATCCAAAGGAAATGAAAACAGGACCTTGTAAAGATATCTTTACTCCCATGTTCATTGGTTCATTGCAGAATTCTTCATAATAGCCAAGATATTGAGACAACCTAAATGTCTATCAAGGGATGAATTGATAAAGATGTGATATGTAGCTATATAGAGATGATAGATAGATAGATGATAGATAGAAATAGATAAGTATCTCTTGCTCTCTCTTTCTATCTGAATATTACTCGTTCATGAGAAAAGAAGGAAATCCTGCCATTTTCAACAATATGGATCGACCTTGAGGGCATTAGGCTAAGTGAAGTAAGTCAGACAGAGAAAGATGAATACTGCATGGTATCGCTTATATGTGGAATCTTAAAAAAAAAAAAAAAGAGTCAAACTCATAGAAACAGAGAGAAAAAAAGTCATTTCTAGGTCTGGGGTGGGAGGAGACGAATAGGGAGAGGTTGGTAAGAGGATACAAACTTTCAGCTCTAAGATGAATAAGATCTGAAGATGTAATACAAAACATGGTGGCCATAGTTGATAACACCTTACCATATAATTAAAATTTCCTAAGAGAGTAGAACTTAAATGTTCTCACCAACTTAGAAAAACAGAAAATAATTATGTGTGGTGATGGATGTATGAATTAACCAGATGGGAATCCTTTCTTAATGTATATGTATATCAAATCATCATAATTTATACTTTAAATATCTTACAATTTTATATGTCAATTATACCTCAATAAAGGCAAAAATGAAAAAAAATAAGAAAAAGAAAAAGCAAACAGGAAGTTAGAACATCAGTGGGTGAAACACATCAGCAGCTCAGGAAGTCTCCAACAGATACAGTAATAGTCTGACACGTGGGTTATCAGGAACTGGTGTAAGATTGACTTCACTTCTCTTTTCTGGTGCTTGGTTAGAAATTGGGGGATGTGGGCAGGGAGCCTAGTTTTACCTCCCTCATACCTGTTGATGCTTAGCACCTTTCAGGACAGTGGGCTCACTCTCCCTCCACCTCCTTCCATGCTCCCTTTGGCTTCTATAGAAAGTGAGTTGTGTATTAAAAACAACTGGGGGAATGCTATGTTAAATAATGTTAAATGAACATTTTAAACCAGTGAAGTATCCTATTTGAATGTAGCAAAATTATTATTGGGTTGAAAATTACCTATCTTACTACCACCTTGAAAAGTTTGTGACCTAGAGAAATCAAAAGTGTATAAATGACCTACTATGTGTCGCTTTTCCATAGATTTATTCATGTTTTTGTCAGGCATTTGTATGTTCATTTCATATCATTTTAGTAGTTCAAAAACAGTTTTATTTTACTTTATCTTTTTATTGGCCTAATGTATAAGTTACAACATAAAAGAATAACCTTGTTATGCTGTTATTTGGTAAACTCTGTCCATACTATTTACATTTTAAAAATATTTAGGCAAGTCATTATCTATTATTTGTCCATGATACAGAAATTCTTTTTCTTATTCTTTCATCTGCCATTATTTTTCATAATAAAAGAATGTTTTTTGTTTGTCTGCTTATATCAAGATCTACCCCTACAACTACTTACACACTTTGATTCTCTGTCCCTGTATAATCTGAGCAATGTGTTGTCTTCTTTTTGAGGTTTAGTGAAATATTTTATGGTATTTTATTTGTTGGCTTATCACAACTTTGGGGAAAAGGTCTGCAGATGACTGCTTTATAAAATACTTACCAAATATTTATAAAGTCTATTTATCCCACCTTGTTTATATTTTATTTGGGGTGAAATTTAGTTTCTTCAAGATAAAATGTCTAACCATGATATCAGAAATATGTATTATCCAATTATTGATAATCAGATAAACTCAAGAGAAGATCATGAAGCTTTGAGTACATATCACATCACAACCCACATCTGAAAAAAGAGTCTACAGTTATTCCTCATGTTCCATGTCACTGCTGTGCTCTATACCCACGAACCTGCAATCCTAGCCCAAACTGACTGGATCAGGAATTGGCAGCCATCCATCGAATGGACATAAAAGGAGCCAGATGCCTGTGAAGAGGTCTGACTTGAAAACTCTGAACCCTAGGAATTCTCTCTTCTGGCTGGTAAATCACCAGCTTAGACAGAACTTTCTTGTCGGGGAGGCTGAACATGAATCACATAGAGAAGTAGTTTACATTAAAGTAGAACAGAAGGTGGAAGATACATGGAAACCCATAAGCAGAAGCCCTCGGGAAGAAGTGTTAGTGGAAATAGTAGTAGTAAATTGCAGTGGCACTAGAAGCAGGTGAAGAAAAGCTGGCTCAAGAAGATGCTCCATCACATGAGGTCGTCCAGTGGGACACAGCTGCTGCTGAGGGGTCTATATTTCCTTATAACCTCATGTAGTCCTAACTTGAACATCTATCTTTTTCTTAAAATCTAAAAGAGTCCTACTAAATACTGGACATATAATTACAATGTTTTACTCTGAAAGCACCTGCAACATTTTGAGCAATTGAAATAATTGAAGACATGAATACATAACCTTGCCTCTGTCCATCAGCTAATCTTTTTAGAGTTCTTTGTTGATCCCTAAGAGACAGGTGGAAAACAATCTCAGCCTTATGAATAGCCAAACTCATTAGTAGTATATTTTAAATTAGCACTGAAAGGGGCATTAAACTTTCAAAATAAGGATGTTTCAAATGGATCTGATTAACTACATTTCATCGATCCCTTTAGATGTTTGATGAAGGCACAGCGGGATAATTGCTAGCACTATAATAAATGGTGTGTTTTTATTATGTTCATTCTTAGGAAGCATGGTGTCAAATCTAATCTTATAATAACAATTATAATGCTATTAGGAGTAGAGAAAGACTCCTGAAAGAATCAGGCTGCCACTAAATTGGTTAGTGTTCTAACCTATAGTAATTTTGTAGCTCTTAGCTTAGAATTTCTTTGTTACCATATTTGTGTCTTGACCCAAAGGACACAGATTTGGTCTGAACACCAAATGATGTAAAAAGATGTTAAGAGATTTTATTCTTAACATGGTAAAAAGGCACCATATTTCTTAAATTAAGGTCTCATTTTCAATCTCAGGGGATTTTCTTCGTGAAACATTTACTGGAAGGAAAAATGTTAATTGAATCTTCTCATTTACACCTTCCATCTGCTTTCATTCCAGCTGTGTCTCCTTAGATACTTGAGAAGCCAGTCAGGTTTGCTGCTTAATGGTTTTAACTGATTGCAGTTGTAATTTAGTAAAACTGTTACAAATCAAAGGAAAAATGTGAATAAATACTATACACTTTATATTAAATGTACAAAATAATGATTTCACCTTCCTTGGTTTAGTTCTATATGAAAAAATCAACCCAGCACATTGACTTTTTCGTCTGTAGGTTATTTGAAGAGCCAGAGAGCATAGAGCATTTATGTTTAGTTTATGTAAGTCAAGGTTTCCCAACCCTGGCACTATTGATGTTTTGGACTCAGTATGTTTTCTGTGGTGATGGTGGTGGTGTATGCATTGCAGGATACTTAACAGTATATCCCTGGCCTCTACTCACTGGAAACCAGAAATACCCACCCAACTCCCCAGTCATGGTAATAAAAAATGTCTCCAAACTTTGCCAAATATCCCCTGGGAGGCAAAGTCATCCTGATTGAGAATTACTGATATAAGTACATAATGAAAAGTGTTACAGAAGGGTGGATTAGATGCCCCTATGACTCCAGATAATTTGATAATATTTGGTGAGACAGGTCACTAGAAACCCACAAATTTTAGTGTTTTGTTGTTATTGTTTTCTAGAGTGCCTGGTATATTAAAGGTGAGTAAATTTCTCCCTAGTCTTTTTATAGCCTTAGTTTTGCTAAATTATAAACATTTCACTAACCTTATAAAAATATTCAGATTTAGGGCTTCCCTGATGGCGCAGTGGTTGAGAGTCTGCCTGCCGATGCGGGGGACACGGGTTCATGCCCCGGTCCGGGAAGATCCCACATGCCGCGGAGCGGCTAGGCCTGTGAGCCATGGCCGCTGAGCCTGTGCGTCCGGAGCCTGTGCTCCGCAACAGGAGAGGCCACAGCGGTGAGAGGCCCGCGTTCTGCAAAAAAAAAAAAAAAATTCAGATTTATCTACCACTTTGAAGACATGAAAGAAGAAATATAAATATAAATATCTGTCAAGAAAGAATGAATCACTGCTAGTCTAGTACTTTCCATATACTGGGAATTCCATAAATTTTTGTTGACTATAAATTAATGACCATAGTTCTCACTAGTCCTTGAAATCACCAGAATCAACTGAATCTAATGGTAAAAAATTAAAGAGGGAGCAACTTATTAAAAAGTATGTAGAAAATTTACAGAGCAAAAAATTAACAAGGAGATAAGGTTAGACAAGAAACTTTTACCCTAGAGATGCTCAAACAGGAAGAAATACGACAACTTCCTCTTTGGACAAAATACAAAACTCACATTGGGATTACCAGAAGATGTTCAGATGACATCAAGTTAGTGCAGGTGAAGTAAGAGAGAAAAGCATTATTTTCCTAGATTCCCAATAAATACGAGTGAATGAACCACACAAGTTTAGTCTTAGAGGATAACGTAGAATGCCCAGGTTTCCCAGTAAGATGGAATCAGATTATAACCATTTCCTTTCATGAGTACAGTTGCCTTTAAAGTAGCAGTGGTAAAATTTTATAAACCTTCCAACTCTCTTTTGGGGGTGTGGGGAGGTGTGGGAGAGAGGGGAGGAAGACAGAGAGTAGCAAAAAATTATACTAATGAAATTCTTATAAAATACACTTTCAATAAACTTGGTATAGAAATTACAGAACAAACCTTAAATCATTCAAATAAACAACCTTAAGGTCTTACTTCCTGCAACAAATTTTTATTAACTGCCTAAATATACATAAGGGAAAATATGGTAGCATAATTTTAAAGGACTTTGTTATTAAATTCTTCAGCTCCTTTGTGTAAGTAGCAACTCTATAGCAACTTATTTTGTGCATAAGGTGATTCCAGGGTATCTGACAATGCCTTACAGGAACTTTGTCATAAAATCTAATTATGAGCTATTAATAACTCATTTATTTAAAATAAAGCGGTGATAGAAAAGTCAGGCCTTGGAACTCTTCAGGAATAGCTCATATCATCTTGCTGTTCTGAGAGAGATATTAAAACCATATTAAAGATAACTCCATCTATAATAAGAATAGCCCTGATTATTGATAAAATGGTAATGACTTTCTAATTTCCTAAGTGTGATAATGATGGAAAAGACCAACTTTGCGAAACTTAGTCTAGTGAATAAACTCCAGAGAAAAGACACTTCTTTGGCAAATTATATTTATCAGCACAGGTAAACTTAAGGATGCTAAAACCACAATTCTAACATTACATTTTAGAGGATTTTGCAAGACTATCAATGAATGTTCAGGACTGAGCTGAAACCATCCTTCTTTGGGTATGTGCTAGGACATGAGATAAATTATCTCTAATATATAATTATACAAGTTATCAAAAGCATGTTTTAATGAAGACATAGATGAATGTTGAGAAGGAATCAAGGTTGCTAATAACCTGACCTAAAATAGGAAAATTATCCTGGATTATCCAAGTTGGACTAACATAATCACAAGGGTCCTTTAAAGTGGAAGAGTGAAGGTGAAGAGTAGGTTAGAGTGATGCTATAAGAACACTTGACCCTTTATTGTTGGCTTTGAAGATGGAGGAAGGTGGCCACCAGCCAAGGAGTGCAGGCAGTCCATAGCAGCAAGAAAAGGCAAGGAAAGGAATTTTCCCTTAGAGGAGGCAGAAAGGAATATAAACTTGCTAACATCTTGATCATAGCTCAGTGAGACCTGTGTTAGACTTCAATCTATGGAACTATAAGTTAATAAATTTAAGTTGTTTGAAGTCACTAGTATCATAGCAATTTGTTACAACAGCTGTGGATAACTAATACAGTTCTATTATAGCATTTTTATTTCCAGTAAATAGATCATCATTTACTCTTGATTATGTGTATGGATTTAAAGCTATTTGTATATTCATAGCACATTTCCAGGCCAATTTCTCTACCCTATATCACCCGGGAATATTTGTGCAGGTAATTGCAAATAAATTTGATGAGAGTGTAAACAAAACTTTATTATGGAAAGAAATATCTGTAAATATATTCCAAATCAAACATCAATAAGAATGGAATTTTTTGTTATGAAGGACCGTTTGAAAATCCCTTACTTCAATGTGATGGCAAGTGTTGTGAGAAGTAATAAATAGTTCATATTTTAAATTTTTTCTCTTACTTAAAAAAGGCAAATAAGTTGATTGTAGAATATTTGGAAAATCCATATATAAATGCATACAAATACATATATACCTAAACAAAGAAATAAATAGCTGGATTTCCAAGTCCACTGATTAACAAACATAACATTTTCATATTTCTTCTGTCCGTTCTGCTGAGGCATATATATGCAAATTTGCTTTATTCTGGAATTTTAATTAATAATGTATTCTAGACATATTTCACAATGCAACTTTTTTTTTTTTTTTTGGCGGTACATGGGCCTCTCACTGTTGTGGCCTCTCCCGTTGCAGAGCACAGGCTCCGGACGTGCAGGCTCAGTGGCCATGGCTCACAGGCCCAGCCGCTCCGCGGCATGTGGAATCTTCCGGGACTGGGGCACGAACCCGTGTCCCCTGCATTGGCAGGCAGACTCTCAACCACTGCGCCACCAGGGAAGCCCACAGAGAGCAACTTTTAATAGCCATTCTGCCTTACATATTTAACCATTGCTCAATTGATGCAAATTTACTTTTTCTAATCATTTGCTATTACAAAAAGTGCTTAGGTAAACATTGAATTATGTAAGTTGGCAAGTTATTAAATAAATTCCTAGTTAAAAAAGCTGTGTTAAGGGGACACACAATTCCAATTCTAATATTCCCAAATTGCCAGACCTGAAAATAGTCTACAGTAGTGTCTGTTTATCCACACTTTCCAACACTGAATATTTGTATCCATTTTCTTGAATGTGTTAAGAACAAACAATAACTAATTGCACACAGACAGTGTCAGATGTCAGATTTCACATTAGGAACTAGAGATTTTATGATGATGCAAAACACACACATTTCTCCCCATATGGAGCTTATTGTATTGTGTTTGAATTTTTTTCTTTTAAAAGTTAGTTTCTTTTTATATTATAATTTTGGTGAATTTTCTGTGCATATCATAATCAATTCTTGAGAAGGTGGCATTAGATCTCATAAATGAAAGATAACAATGCACAATCTACAGGAAGATCTGGGAAAAGGCCATTCCAGTAGAAAGAAACTCAATTACAGGAGGTCTCTGCCTTCTTGTTTCTTACACTACAAGGACGGAGGCAAGTAAAGAAAGAAAGAAAAAAAAAAAAGACGCATAGATTTTACTAGGAAAGAATCGAGAAGCTTCTCTTGGAAGATTAGACAACGGTGAATAATTAATTGCATGTCCTAAATAACAGGACATTGGGGAAGGTCTTCTTTGATAAAATAGCATTTAAACTTGAATGTAAAAAAATGAAAAGTTGTCAGGCACAGGAATGGGTAAAAATGAAAATATAAATTAACTGGACCAAGAGCCAGAGGTGATAAAGTGGTGGCACTTTCTAAGATCTGGCTGGAGGGACTGTGCTGTGTTGCTAGAGAAGTGCAGGGGTACGCGGTAGGGGCAGATACCGGGTCCTGGAAACCAATCTGGAAGGGCCTTTAGAATATTGTATAAAATATATTCACATGTTATTCTTGAAGAAATGGAAGTCCCTGAATTTATTTAAGTGTAACAGTTATTTGGTAGTATCTGCGTTTTAAAATGACAGCTCTGGGTACATATCCTGAGGTCTTGGTACTTTTCTCTTCCCCTGGAGCCTGCTTCCTCCAGCTGTTTTTGTAGTTCACCCTGGAACTTCCACAGATATTCACTCAAATACCACACTCCCAGGAAACCTGTCTCTGTCTACCCTATTAAAAATTGTACACCACAATTTCTCATTCACTTTCCATACTTTTTTTTTTCCAACTTAGTTCTTTCAACCCTGTTAACTGTACGTATTCTACTATTGTTAATTTTTGCGTGTCGGCCGCATTAAGTTCTAGCTCCAGAGGGCAAGGATTTTTGTCTATTTCCTTTAATACTATTTCCCTATACCTAGAACGATGACAGGCACATAATAAATGTCTCTGTTATTGAATGAATGTTTGTGCCCCTCCCCCACCTCCCCAATTCTTATGTTGAACCCCTACCCCTCAATATGACAGTATCAGGAGGTGGGACCTTTAGGGAGATAATTAGGATTAGATGGAGACATAGGGGCGGAGCCCTCGTAAATGAGATGAGTGCCCTTCTAAGAGTCAGGAGAGAGCTTGCTTCCTTCTTTGCTCTCTGCCAAGGAAGGATGCAACCAGAAGTCCAGAGCCTGCAACAGGGAAGAAGCCCTCATGAGAGCTTGACAACGATGCCATCCTGATCTTGGACTTCCAGCCACCAGAATTTTGAGAAAAAAATTTTGTACAAGTCACTCAGTTTATGATATTTTGGTATAGCAGCCAAAATTGACTAAAACAGTCCCCAGTAAAAATTTCTTGAATTAGTGAATGGTGTGCAAAATTCAAATCAGGAAAATCAGATAGAATTTGCATCAGTCCATGAGAAGGATTTGACTGAATTGTATTATAAAGTGTCTGTAGTTGTGTAGTCAGGCACTGTCTAGGCAAAGCATGGTAAAAGGGTCACTACAGTGCCACTGCTGCATTCTATTAATGTTAATTTATACCTTGAAAACATCTCCCACTGTTTTGAGAAGTTGTAATCCAGGCATACATTTTACTTAATGTAGCCATTCATATATGAAAATCCTAGGTCCAGTCTCTTAAATATGTATTGTTCATGTTGCTCATAATCAGAACTCTCAACATTGGGAAAGTAATTCCTTACCTTTTCATCTTTTAAATCCCAATAAAGAATGCTTATTTTCAAGATGTTGTAGCACTGAGCACTTCATGTATCATTTCTCACAATCAGACCTCGTGAAAGGATTTGCCGCAAAGGGAAAAGCAATTGCAGACAAAAGAACTGTTTTCTTTCAAGTTAAAATTCATTGTGAAAATGGGGAATTTTGCCTCAGGAAAATACGTGGGCTTCTGTATTCAGTCCCATTTTAGACAGCAAATGTCTTTGTGGACTAATTATAGGCATTTACCATAATAAGTTTGCTTTCTTGTTTTATGCAAGTTCTAAGTCATCAAATTAAACAATGCATTTTTTGTTAAGTGAAGTAAGGGTGTGTTGTGGCTTACAAGAAATAACTAGTTATTATATTTACAAAATAACCATTTCCACTTCCTAGAGCCTTTCTTACCAGTGTTTCTCATATTTCTATCGTAAGATAAGTGCCACACTTGAATGAAGCTCATGAGCCCTGTCTTCCTTACAAATCAACATTGTGAACAGGGAGACTGGAGATGTCCCTCTAGTTATGATTATTCTGACTTAAATACCATAAACCTTCTCATACTACAGTACTATATCCAGAAACCTCCGAGGGAATGGTCCGTTCCTGATCCTGTTTCCCCTGTTCCTTTCAAGAATATTGACGCATTCCAATAATATCTATATTTTTCCACATTTCTCAGGCTGGCTTCTCCTTTTACTCTCCAACTTTTTTCTTTTTAATTTAAACACTATCAATATCTTAGAATGCCTTAACACTGAATACCCCCTTCTTCTTTTTCTAATTTTTTCACTTTTATTTCAACCTTGTTTTTAATTCCTCTCTCACTCCAAGATAATCATATATTTCAATAAATATGCCTGGATTTGCCAACGTATTCACCACTCTCTTTGATCTCCATGACTTTTTCCAGCCCACCCCCCTCCTTCATTCAAAATTCATTTTCATTTTGACCAAAACACATCTTTTGGTAAGACATCTATTAGGCAAGTGTTATTAAGTAGAAAACTTTCTCAGTCTCTGCCTGTTCGAGAATGTATTTATTTTACTTACCATTGAATAATACTGTTTCTGGCTATATAATCCTAGTTTTAAGGTTAAGGTTTTTTCTTTGCTGTATTTCATAGATATTATAAAATCATCTCTGATAGCCTTTGTTGCTAACAAGAGATCGCTATCAGTCTGATTATTACTTCTTTGTAAATAATATCTTTTCTATACAGTATCTTATTAAACATTTCATATTTTGTCTTTTATTTTTCATAGTTTCACTGTGCTATGTCTAAATCTAAGTGTGTTTTATTTGCCATTCTGGACATGGTATGCTTCTTCAAAAATTCTTCTCTGTGACCACTTTTAATATTGATTCTTCTCTGTTTTTTCTTTTCTTTCCTAGAATTCATGCTCTTTATATGTTGATGATGCTAAAAAGTATTTTGCAATTCACTGATTTTCTCTTCTTGACTGGATCTTTGAGCTGTTAACTTTTTTTAGGTCTGTCCATCTTTTTCTATTCTGAAACTTCTCTGTGTTTGTGTTTTCAAATCGATCTGTTTATTCTTTAGTCCATTATTCTTTTTCTGCTGTTTGAATATTTTCTCATGCTTTTTTTTTTCTTTATTGAAACTTTCTTTCAAATAGTTTTGCTATCTCTAGTTCTTTATGGATACATTATCATGTTTGTTGCTTCTATTATATCTCTCCCATTGCTGTTCATATCTTTTGATTAGTATTATATTTTTTACCATTTCCATCAAAGGCTATTTTGCTTGAGGCACTCTTTGTTTATGGATAATTGAATCCTACCATTCTAATAAGTCTTTCATCTGTAGTAGCACTCTCTGTTATTAACCTAAATTCAAATTTTTCCTGATTTGCTTTAAAACTTTAAATTTCATTTTTTATCACCATTTTTCTATCAGGAGATATTTTTTCTTCTCCTGGGGCTCCATAGATGTTTCTGGTTCAGGAACATTTTTATAATGAGCTAGTTATTAGGTCTTTTGCTCCATTATCAATATGAATTTGAAGGCTATACCACTGGAACTTACAAGTGTATTTTTCTGATTTCCATCCACTGTTCCAGATGGACATCTAAGAACTTCCTTAAACTGGTCAACAGAGATATTATAGTCCTTGGTTTTTGGTTGAACAACCCTTCTAGCTTGTGGCTCTATGCACATAGCAAACTTCCAGCTCCTTGACTCTCAACATAGCACTCATCTCAATTTTTACAGGGCCTTCAAAATTCCAACTCCTTCTGGCTCTTAAGCCCAATATATTGTTCCAGTGCACTATGAATTATTTGGCTTCAGTTTCAATTTCTACATCAAATTCAGTTTTGGTCTTTTACTTCTGGTTCCTAGAGTTTTCCCTATTTTGCTCTTGAATTCAGCAATATGTTCAATATTATTGTTATATTCCATTTAGTATTTCTATATATTTAAAATGTCAGAAAACCTTAGGAGATTGGCAGTCTCACTAATTTACCCGAAGTCCCCAATCATTTTCTTTCTTTTTTTTTAAGTCTTTATTGAATTTGTTACAATATTTCTCTGTTTTATGTTTTTGGGTTTTTTTTTTTGGCCGCGAGACATGTGGGATCTTAGCTCCCTGATCAGGGATTGAACCTGCACCCCCTGCATTGGAAGGTGAAGTCTTAACCACTGGACTGCCAGGGAAGTCCCCCCTAGTTTTTTTCTATTTGCTCCTTTTCTGCTCACTTGAATGTGTTGTCCAGCATTATTACTAATATCCTGAGACCACCTTTATCTGAATCATGTCATCACTTATGAGTCCTCTCTGTTTAATACTGTTCTTTCTTATTCTTCTAATTTAAGCATTTTCTGGATTTACAAACACCTTAAACTTTATGGTTTTATCACCATTTCAATATGGCAAAAACAGAACTCAAAATTTATTCCAAATTTTCTCTCTCCTTTCTACCTGTTTCTGGATGTGATGTTTCCACACTGCCAAATCCATGCATAATCTTGATTACTTTGTTTATGTACTAGCAATAAACATCAGCACAGCATTCCTGCTGTTTAGGCTGCACCATCTCTCACACAGTATTTTTACAATTATACTTCTTTTCTCAACACCAAAAATTAAAATCATTATCTGCTGCATGCAGCTTGTTTTCACACATTTGAAGCTTCTCGTCACCCTGTCTGCTAAGCTCAACATTCTTGGCACATGGTTTACTTGCATTTTCTACTTTTTACTGCCTAATTTCTCCTTCTCTACAGCATTAATGCCTGTATCTTTCCCTCAGAGATCATTAACTCTGTTCTCTGTATGTAAGACAGTGATAGTGCTGGAGTTGAGTTTTTCTGACCCATGTATGTATCTATAGCACTTTGGGGAGAGGTTTCTTGAATGTAGATGGAAAGTTTGGTTATGGATTATGATCTATAATGAGAAATCCAAACACAAGTAAGGTTATTGATTTAAAAATCCATTTCAGAGAAATATTAAGAAGGCAAGAGTCCCCACAAGTAAAAGCAGGAAACAGGAACATACCAAATCTCAAGAGACTCTGATTTATTTCTATAAAGTTGACCTTATCCCATGCCACTTTGCATTTGGACTAGCAGGCTTCTGAAAATTAGAAACATCACACTAAGTATCTATTAACTTATAAAAAATGTTTCCCTTACATATAGCTATTCTTACAAAAGATATTTTTTGCCTCCAATAATGTCTGCAAAATACTGGCTGAGTTCTTTGTTAAATCAGAAATAACTTCCAGCTTTCTCCACTCTGAGCATTCAACATATGTATGTTCTATTTTCTAATAAAGTGTGAATACTGGAAAGTTAGTACACTTTTTTTTTTGAAAGATCATCCCTTGGTTTTGATAAAGATGAAAATAGATAACCCTTTGGGCAGAAACCTGATTGTCCCCAGAAGTGTCATAGATCACACTATCAACTAGCCTACTCCCAAAAACAGCAGCTGGAGGATGTGTCTTTTAGTCATGTCATATTTGTTATATTTCCTGGCATGTTTTGATGTAATTTGTTTCAGAATCCATTGCCAATTTACTGGCACTGATGCAGAAACACTCAAATAATGGCCAGTTAGTAATAATAGTAATTTCCTTCCCTTCTTTCCAAGATTTATATAAATTATTAAGGTAGGTTGGTAATACACTTAGATGAATTTTTAGTTTGAACAAGTATGTATACTTGTTTTATTTTTCCATTCCAAGAAGCATTTAATTACAACTACTTTGTGTAAGCCACTGTGAGAGACTGATAGAGAAAGATGGCGAAGTGGTAAACAGTGAATAAACAAGGCTTTTTTTTTTTTCCCAGAAAGTTCACTATTAAGAGTTTTGTATATACTTTAAATAATAACATTGAAATGACTCATGCTAGGAGGAAATGGCTTGTACTTTGTGGTAGAAAGTATCATCCATATGCTTAATATTGCACAATAACATCAACATTGCAATACATAGAGGATATTTACTATTGGGGAAAAACTGTGCCAAATGTTTCCAGTAGATTGTGTAATTTCATTCCTATGCCATATTCATGTGTATTCCCATGCCATACCCATGAAGAAACTGAGGCATGAAGTTAACTCGCTCACACTAGGCTAGCAAGTGGCAAAGTATCTTGTCACTTAAGGTGGGGGGAGGGCTCTACCTCTAATACCTGATGAAAGAAATTAATTATCATAACTACAGTGCCTGTCAGGTTTGTAGGTCAGCTCTAACACTTAATAAACATATAACTTAGACAAGTCAATGGACTTCTGTTGCCTTCAGTTTTTCCAGCTATGTAAAAAAGGAGATCATTTAAAAAAAAAAAGATCATTGTCCTAACTCATAGGGTTCTTGCAACAATCAACTGAATCACATATATTAATGTCTAACATTTTAAGTTATATTGTTAATTTTTACTACTACCCCTATTAATATTTACCAAGACAAATTTGAGGTACAATATGTTTAGAGAAACTTTCAGATGAATAATGCTGTACATTGATAAGATTAGCTGCCACAAAATGTCCTATGCTTCTTATCACTAGACTTATCACTATGCTTCTTATCACTAATTTTGCATAAGACTGTTATTGCCTTGGGTGGGTGCTGGGGAAGTAAGGAGAGATCCCTTTATTCACTCACAGAGACCAGTTCATTAGTTTCCTTATGTGCTAGTTAACTGAGATAAATTCTGTAAGAAAAAATGAGAAATGAGAAACAGACCATATATTCAAGAAGCTTACTATCTACTAGAGGAGAGCAAAAAGAAACAGGTGATTTGATTATGATGGGGATACACATCATGTTAAGGATATACTCATGAGTTTATTCCAGAATGTAAGAATTATAAGGACAGAGGCATTTTCTTGTTCACTACCGAAACCTCTATGCTTAGAAAAGTACCTTGCTCCTGGCAGGCACTCAGTTAGTAGTTGACAAAGAGTGAGTTCTCTAGAGAGATGCTAAGCCAAAAGAAGGAGTCAGGGGAAGCTTTTTAACTGGGGTGACAAATAGAAGTAAGGTCAAGAGGAGAATGAAAGTTATTCCAGAAAGTATTTATCAATTGTAGAAAATCCTAGAATCAAATAGTTTCGAGAAAGTGTGAGTAGTTTCCCATGGCTGGAGTTTAGCTCTAGAGGGGAAGTGTGAGAAGGAGAAGAAGAGGTCTTGAGGAGCCTTGCACACCCTGTTAAGGAGTCTATGGCTCAATGGGAAAATATACAAGTTTGTCAACAGCAAAGTGACAGAGTTAGATTTGCCTGTTAGAAAAACCAGTATAGCTATAGTGTGGACAGTGATTGAGGTGGACAAAAAGATAAATGAAGGGAAATGATAAATATAATTTTTTCTACAGCTTTCATGCAGGTCATTTGAGCATAGTTAAATATATTTAATTAGGAAGCCCCTTATGACATGTTCATGCTTAGTCTTTGCAATGCTTAGCTGAGCATAGTGTTAGAAGCAGACAAGTATAAATGGTAAAAATTACACTGCTAAGGCTTAATTCTGTTGATACCTGATATAAAACACAGTTATGAGATTTCATAGTCTAAGAAGCATTAAATATTTAATTAGAGAAAAGGAATAGACATGTGCAACAGAGAAAAGCAACTGTGAAAAAAACTATACCCTTTAAGAATTCACTAAAAAACTCTCCTGATTACTACTCATTACAGAAATTGACCTGAGATGAAAATTTTGGATGTAAATTTCTGAAAGCAAAATATTTTCCATTTTAGTAGCAAACAGCTGAATTTCATAGGGATTTTGCTTTTTTGAACAATTTCAGCTTTAATGACTAAGAATTGTTCACAGTTTCCAAAAATTAAATATCTACTTTGAACTCAACATTTGGAACCTGGGTCCCTCTTTAGTCAATTATAAAACAGAAAGCTTTGTGTGATAGATTTTATGTATAATTCAATATAAAGCATATAATCTCTCTTGTATTTTGATTTAATTTTTGACATCTAAAGGTTTCAGCTGATTGAGATGTTTCCAATCTGTTAAAAGTGAAAAAGACATTTTGATGCTTCTATTTTTAATATCCTTGTTTCTAAAGTTCTATTTCCTAAATTGAGGGGTTTCCAAACATTACTAAAAAGAATTAAGAGTGCTACAATTTCAATCTGACTGGAGTAGGTTCACAAGGCATCTTTCTCAGGGAATAATGTTCTTGTTAATATGTCTGCTTCCTGTTATCACTCCAAATCTGAAAGAAGGACTTTGAACATCTGTATACTGCATGCTCTTTTTTTTTTTTTAATAAATTTATCTATTTATTTATTTATTTTTGGCTGCATTGGGTCTTCGTTGCTATGCACGGGCTTTCTCTAGTTGCGGCGAGCAGGGGCTACTCTTCATTGCGGTGCACGGGCTTCTCATTGCAGTGGCCTTCTCTTGTGGAGCACGGGCTTTAGGTGCGTGGGCTTCAGTAGTTGTGACGTGCCGCTTCAGTAGTTGTGGCTCGTGGGCTCTGGAGCGCAGGCTCAGTAGTTGTGGCACACGGGCTTAGTTGCTCCACGGCATGTGGGATCTTCCCGGACCAGGACTCGAACCCGTGTCCCCTGCATTGGCAGGTGGATTCTTAACCACTGCGCCACCAGGGAAGTCCCTGCATGCTCTTTTCTATTGATATATTACTATGTCCTAGTAAGCGACATGCATGATACCCGAAGAAATATAACTGCTTCCTCTGGGGTAATATATTTGTAAGTAATAAAAACCCAGTAATTTGCCCTTATCTCAATTAGCAGGGTTATATAATGATCACAGAACATATAAGAAAATGACAATGTGAATTTTCAAATTGTGCATAGACCATGAGTACTCTAGTTGAATAATCTATCTTGCAGTCTAGAAATTATGGTAATTTCTTGGGCCATTAAAGGAATATTACATTCTAGAAAACTTCATCGAGTTGTACAGCCCAACCTTGTATACAGAATCTGCATTCATGTGCTTGCTGAATTAGCTGTATTTGTATATCATTAAGGAAAAGGAAAAACTCAAGTTATCTACTTCATACTTCTTCACATCTTTACTACTTTCCTCAAAGAGAAAAACTAATTCTACTGGTTGAAATCCAGTGTACCTAGTAAGTAACTTTACTATTTTACTGTCAAGGAGGTTGAAGATAGATTTTCCTGAATGGTCACAGTATAAACAAGAGTGGGATGGTCAAACATAATAAGGAAGTGGTAGAGTTTTCAAAAGTCACAGGATTTGTTTTAAAAGGAAATTTTATATTTTATTTTAGTTGTTATCGATCAAATGTATGTACATGTCTGTAAAAATTACAATTGCAATATTTATCAAATATTCTTATTTTTTCATAATTTTGAACATTTATCCAGATATCCTGGGTGATATATGTAGCTATAGTTCAGTTTAAAAGTTGTATAGAATTACATTGAAAAAAGTGCCACAACTTATTCTAGGTTGATATCTTTTTAGCATTTTAAAGATTTTGTTCTTTGACATATTTTTTCTGATAAAAAATCAGCTATTATTCTTATTTCGTCCTTGATATGTAATGTAGCTTTTTGTTTTCCTGTTTAAAGATTTTTCTTCTGTGATATTTTAAAATTTTAATGAGATATAATTCACACAACATAAAATTCAACCAATTAAAATGTACAATCCAATAGTTTTTTTTAGTATATCACAGAGTTTGGCAATCAGAACCACTATCTAATTTTAGAATATTTTCATCAACCTCAAAATAAACCCTGTATCTATTAGCAGTGACTCCCATTTAACCCCTAGCCTACCAGCACTACTTAACCACTAATCTACTTTCTGTCTCTATAGATTTGTCTTTTCTAGACATTTTATGTAAATTGAACCATACAGTATGTGGTCTTTTGTGACATTTAGCATAAAGTTTTAAAAGTTCATCCATGTTGCAGTATGTACCAATACTTTATTCCTTTTTATGGCTGAATTATATTCTACTGCATGGAGATCTTATATTTTGTTTATCTGTTCATCAGTTGATGGGCATATGAGTTGTTCCTGCATTTTGGCTATTATGAATAATGTTGCTATGAACATTTGTGTACACATTTTTTTCCAGGCATATGTTTTCAATATTCTTTGGTAAATATGTAGTACTGGAATTGCTGGGTCCTATGGTAGCTCTATGTTTAACCTTTTGAGGAAATATCAAATTATTTTACAAAGTGGCTTCATCATCTTAAAAATCCCCTGCAGTGTATGAGGGCTTCAATTTCTCTACATCCTCACCAATACTTATTATCTCCCTTTTTAATTTTAGTCACACTCATGGGTGTGACATGGTATCTCATGGTTTTAATTTCCATTTCTCTGGTGACTAAGCAACTTTTTGATCAAATTTCATGTGCTTATTGACTATATATATCTTCTTTGAAAAAATTATCTATGCATTTTTAAATCTGGTTATTTGTATTTTTTATTGTTGAGTTTTAAGTGTTCTTTATATATTGTGGCTATAAGTCCCTTATCACATAGAAGATTTGTAAATAATTTCTCCCATTCTGTGGGTTGTCTTTACTTTCCTCATGGTTCTATTTGCAGCACAAAAGTTTTTAATTCTGAGGAAATTCAATTTATCTTTTTTTCTTTGTACTTATATTTTGCTACTATATCTAAGAAGCCATTGTCTAACCCAAAGTCACAAAGATTTAATCTTATGTTTTCTCCTAAATGTTTTACAGTTTTAGCCCTTAATTTTAGGTCTCTAATTCATGTTGAGTTAATTTTGTATATGATGTGAGGTAAGAGTACAACTTTATTCTGTGCATGTAGATATCCATTTGTCCCAGCACAAATGTTGAAAAGACTATTCTTTCCTCATTGACTTATTCTGGAACTTATTTCAAAAATCAATTTACCTTAAATATAAAGGCTTATTTCTAGATTTCTTTAAACTTTAAAAAATTCCTTTCAATGATGTTTTGTAGTTTTCAGCACTTAATTCTTGCATCTTACTCTATTTAATATTATTGTAAATTTAAATATTTCTTAATTTTATTTTCAGAGTATCATTATACTAATGTATACAAATACAGTTGACTGTTTTATATTTATTGTGTATTCTGCAACCTTGATGAACCTTGAATTTATTAGTTCTAATAGATTTTTTTGTGTAGATTCCTTTGGTTTTCTATGCAAAAGATCATGTCATCTGTAAAAAGAAATTGTTTGACTTTTTCCTTACTAATTCAGATGCCTTTTAATTTCTTCTTCTTGCCTAATTATCCTGTCAAGAACCTTCAGTAGAATGTTGAAAAAAAGTAGCAAGAGCAGATACATTGAACATTGTATATAGTATTCAATAACAACAAATATAACGTGCTCAGGAATAATATAATCAAATATGTTTAATAATAATGAGGAAAGTATAAAATGATATTTAAATATGTAGATAAGACTCAGCTAAATCTGTTGTAGGGCTCAGTGTGCTTGTATAATTTTCCACAAATCAATCTATAAAGATTTACAAACTTATTTTAAAGGACAAGTTTGTTATTTTAGAAATTGCAGAGAAAATCTTGATATTCATATAGTATAACAAAAGGCCAAGAACAGAAAGATAATCTTGGGCAAAACAATACTTAAGATCCTATTGGTATCATATACAAATTATATTTTTAAAACAAGGTATTTAAATTGTATGATACTGGATCAGAACTATGTAAACCAATAGTGATCATTACAAAATTATTAGTATGGAGTATTTAACAAATAGTACTAGACAAATTGTTTAAATTTATTTAAATTAGTTCCTGTATCCCATCATAAGCAACTATCAATTCTATGTGATTTCAGGAACTAACTTTTGCGTTACTTTGATGCAGTATGTTTTTTGTTTGGCTGGTTCTTATTACATTAACTCTTGTTCTTACTTTTTTATCATTTCATTTATTATAGTGACTAACATATTGAAGAAACCCAGTAATTATCTTTTCAGTGAGTAAGGCAATCAATGCCACCCAACCTGGATTTGATGACAACTGTGGAAAACTTAGGAATCGATGTCTGTAGACTAAAATCTCAGCAGAGCAAAGATATCAGCATTCCCTCAATTACCATGAAAACATAATCCAATCCCTAACAAAATTCCAGTGAGAGATTTGATTGGGCCATTAATACATATGTATATTATATTATATTATAAAGTCTTATAGATTATTTTAAAAAATATTGAGAATGATTAGAAATTTGAGTGGAAAAACTGGAAAGACTTATACTTTTTTTTACCAGCTATCCAGCACTATTTCAAACAACAGTTTTAATACAGTAAAATATGCATTAACATTGGCACAGGAATGGACTGACAGCTCAATGAAATAAAAAGATTCATCTAGGTATAGATACAGGTATATACGGGGATTTAATGTGAGATGAAATTGACATTGGTAATCATTTGGACAAATATATGTTTTAATATCATTGAAACAACTGACCCTCAATTAAGGAAATAATATCTGTCTGTGGTTGGATTTCTACCTCTCTAAAACCCAAATTAGTAACATTTGAATAGAAAAAATATAAACATGAAAATAAAATAATAAAAGTACCAGACAAAGCAAATGCAAATATTTTTACATTTTTGAAATATGTAGTACAATAAGAAACCAGGGAGCAAATTATTAAGACATTTTACTATAATGGAATCTGTACTTTAAAAAAACTTATATAGGAGAGTAATTCATGAGCAAATTAAAATATTAAAAAAGGGACAAAAATTAATATACATGGCTAGCAAATGATTAACCTTCCTTGAATATTTGCAAACAATTATTCCTCTTCCTTGTTTTATTTCTAATAACACTTATATTATTCTTCATAATTGATATATTTATTTTTTATTGTTTCCCTTCATTTAATAAAATGTGAGCCATAGGAGGGCAGTTATTTTTATCTGTTTAATTTAATGATGTGTTTTCAGTGTCCAGAATATGGGCTGGCTCACTACAGTTTTTAGTAAATGACATCAATAAGAAATATCCATCACCGTAATATAAAAATGTGCACAGCATTAGAAGAGGAAAAAATGTTTAAAGAAGAAATACCAAGTTATCACTAATGATATGAAATATGCTCCATCTTTTTTTTTTAAGAGGCAGCAGCATTTTGTTTTAATTTTTTTAAATTTATTTATTTTTGGCCACACCTGGCTGGCATGCAGGTTCTTAGTTCCCCAACCAGGGATTGAACCCGCACCCTCTGCAGTGGAAGTATGGAGCCTTAACCATTGGACTACCAGGGAAGTCCAAAATATACTCCACCTTTACATTTACAAGTTAAAGCATTTACATTTTTTATTATGTATTTGTCAAGCTTTTAATATCTTAATTATACCCATTTTTATAAGAATATGGAGAAGTATATAATGATGAACTGCTGGTGGTAGTATAAATTGGGTAGTAATATGGCAAATAAGAAGCATGGATACATTGGGGTGCAGATATTTGATTTCTGGACACTTATTCTTAAAGTATAACAAGAAAATTATGCAAAAATATCTACAAGGAAGAATGTTCAACCCTATGTGTGTTTGTTTGTGTTTGCATGTGTGGAGAAAGATATAAAATATATATATGGCACCGGGTAGCAGTATATACACAAATTATACATATGTACACACGCATATATATGTACATACACGCTCTGTAAAATTGTTCTCATCTGTATCTCTACATACTTTTTTATCTCTAATGTATCTTGATAGTGAGATATACATACATGACTATAGACATGGTATAATGCACCCCCAAACACTAATAGTGTTAGGATTTAGAGCTATTTTCTAATTCTTTTCAGCATTATGTTGTAAATATTTACACTGTACAAATGCCAACATTTTATATTCTAAAAGAGAAAAGAGTTAATAGCATTTTTAAGGGGAACACCAAAAATCTCAGATTATTCTAAGATTTTGTTATGTTTTCTTAAGGGCAGGAATTGTCTCTATTTACCGTTACATTTCTGCAGCAAGTAAAATGGTTGGCACCTAGCAGGTGGTTAATAATGATGTACTGAATAAATGAATAAATATCAAGAGGACGCTTCAAAAAAGTGTGTATATTCCCACCCCTTCCCTACTTTACTATCTTTGAAGAGAATTGCCTAGAAACTCAATCTGTTACCAATGGTAAAAATTAATTTACTTTTATCTAACAGATTTTTAATCTATTTTTTTCTTTACCAATAGATATAGTCCCCAGATTTTGATTGTCCATACATGGAGTACTTTCTGATTAGTCTTGAAACTCCCTGTTGTTGAAATATGGAAGAAACTAGGGCTAGCCAACAATCTGGCTGAAAAGTAAGAGAAAAACCACCCACCTGGGGTCAAGTAACCCACTCTATTTCATGAAGCCATTCTTATTTCCTCACTGAAGTGCTTTGGATAGGTGAAAATGACAAGGCTGATTGGCTCAGGTAACTAAGGCCACAGGAGGGTTTCACTTTACAATTAGTTCCACTTGGAGACTCAGCAATGCATCCTGCTGAGAGACTTAAAGCTCCAACTTGCTCATGATCCATCTGAGTGAACTGACTGATAATCTATGCTGTCACATCCTGCATCTCTGCCTCCAGGAGGGCTCAACCTATCAGAATCAACTATTCTTCTTGGATAGTGAAAGAAAAGGAAAGAAAGAAAAAAAGAAAGAAAGAAAGAGAGAAAAAATGGCACAAAATCAAATGTAATCAGAATCAATTACCCAGTTTTTTTATTAATTTGAACTTGTGAATAATAGAAGTCATTTCTAAAAGATAATTGTTTTGAACCTAAAAGTGATATACTTTTTCAAAGTGATATACCTTTATACTTGAGACATTGAAACCCAGTTTTGATTAATTTAATTAATTAATTTTGATTAAATATCAATGTGAAGGAGTGTTCTGCCTATGTTTTCTTCTAAGAGTTTTATAGTGTCTGGCCTCCATTTTGAGTTTATTTTTGTGTATGGTGTTAGGGAGTGTTCTAATTTCATTCTTTTACATGTAGCTGTCCAGTTTTCCCAGCACCATTTATTGAAGAGGCTGTCTTTTCTCCAATATATATTCTTGCCTCCTTTGTCAAAGATAAGGTGACCATAGATGCATGGGTTTATCTCTGGGCTTTCTTTCCTGTTCCATTTGTCTATATTTCTGTTTTTGTGCCAGTACCATACTGTCTTAGTTACTGTAGCTTTGTAGTATACTCTGAAGTCAGGGAGCCTGATTCCTCTAGCTCTGTTTTTCTTTCTCAAGACTGCTTTGGCTATTTGGGATCTTTTGTGTTTCCATACAGATTGTAAAATATTTTGTCCTAGTTCTGTGAAAAATGCCATTGGTAGCTTGATAGGGATTGCACTGAATCTGTAGATTGCTTTGGGCAGTACAGTCATTTTCACAGTGTTGATTCTTCAAATCCAAGAACATGGTATATCTCTCCATCTGTTTGTGTTGTCTTTGATGTTTTTCATCAGTGTCTTATAGTTTTCTGCATACAGGTGTTTTGTCTCCTTAGGTAGGTTTATTCCTAGGTATTTTATTCTTTTTGTTGCAATGGTAAATAGGATTGTTTCCTTAATTTCTCTTTCTGATTTTTCATTGTTAGTGTATAATAATGCAAGAGATTTCTGTGTATTAATTTTGTATTCTGTGGCTTTACTAAATTCATTGATTAGCTCTAGTAGTTTTCTGGTACATCTTTAGGACTTTCTATGTGTAGTGTCATGTCATCTGCAAAAAATGACAGTTTTATTTCTTTCCAATTTGGATTTTAAAACTTTTAGAAGAAAACCTAGACACAATACTCTTTGACATAAATCGCAGCAAGATCCTTTTTGACCCACCTCCTAAAGTAATGAGAATAAAAACAAAAATAAATAAATGAGACCTAATTAAACTTAAAATCTTTTGCACAGCAAAGGAAGTCATAAACCAGATGAAAAGACAGCCCTCAGAATGGGAGAAAATATTTGCAAATGAAGCAACAGACAAAGGATTAATCTCCAAAATTTACAAGCAGCTCATGCAGCTCAATATCAAAAAAAACACAATCAAAAAATGGGCAGAAGACCTGAATAGACATTTCCCCAAAGAAGAAATTCAGATGGCCAAGAAACACATGAAAAGATGCTCAACATCACTAATTATTAGAGAAATGCATATCAAAACACAATGAGGTATCACCTCACACCAGTTAGAATGGCCATCATCAAAAAGCTACAAACAATAAATGCTGGAGAGGGTGTGGAGAAAAGGGAACCCTCCTACACTGTTGATGGGAATGTAAATTGGTACAGCCACCCTGGAGAACGGTATGGAGGTTCCTTAAAAAACTAAAAATAGAGCTACTGTATGATCCAGCAATCCCACTCCTGGGCATATATCTGGAGAAAACCATAATTCAAAAAGACACATGTACCCCAATGTTCATTGCAGCACTATTCACAATAGCCAGGACATGGAAGCAACCTAAATGTCCATTGACAGTTGAATGGATAAATAAGATGTGGTATATATATACACTGGAATATTACTCAACCATAAAAGGAAAAATATTGGGTAATTTGTAGTGATGTGGATGAACCTAGAGTCTGTCATACAAAGTGAAGTAAGTCAGAAAGAAGAAAACAAGTACCATATATTAACACATATATGTGGAATCTAGAAAACTGGTACTGATGAACCTATTTGCAGGGCAGGAAAAGAGATGCACATGTACAGAACTGACTTGTGGACACAGCCGGGGAAGGGAAGGGTGGGACGAATTGAGAGTAGCATTGACATATATACACTGCCATGTGTAAAAAGCCAGTGGGAAGCTGCTGCATAGCACAGGGAGCTCAGCTCAGTGCTCTGTGATGACCTAGAGGGGTAGGATGGGGGGCCAGTGGGAGGGAGGCTCAAGAGGGAGGGGATATATGTATACATATAGCTGATTCACTTTGTTGTACAGCAGAAACTAACACAACACTGTAAAGCAATTATGCTCCAATTAAAAGAATATATCAGTGTGAAAAGGTTTAGTCTATTCTATTGCTAACAGTTCACTCATTTATATGTAGTCAACGTTGACATTGAATAAAGGGGACACACACATTCACGTAAACAGACATCCACATGCACATGCACCTACAAACAAAAGTCTACAGGCTGAAAAGTAACAAATAGCTTGACACTGCCAATAGACTTATCAGAGTCTAGTCTGATATGAGACAGCTGAGCTGAAACAGAAAACAAAACCTTGTCAGTTCATTATCAATTCTGAGAAATGGGAAGAAACATTTATTTCCTAAATTTGGACAGATTGCATCTGTAACAGGGTTCACAACCGAGAACAGAGAGACTTTTTGGGAGAAGTCAGGAATCTACCTGAGAAGGAAAGAGGCTAGTAAGGAACCTGCCAAAGAGGTAAGTGTTAAACCACAGAGCAGTTTAGACAGATTTGGATAATTACTTTTTCCTGGCTGGAATGTAAAAGCATATTATAAATAGTGCATGGCTTGAACAATTGCCCTCAGATCCCTTCCCATACACTGTCACCTTGCCTTACAGGTTCCTATCCCCCTGTTTCAGATTGCCCATCTCCATATTTAGGTACAGCTGCCTCGCTATAGTATAATTCTGGATCATCCCACTGGCTTTTCCTTTGGGCTTCATACATAGCCCTAGACTTTTGGTTTGTTTGTTTGTTTGGTTTTGAAATACATCTTGTCTCTTCTTATACTTCATTTTAGTATTACAGGCTTCTGTCAGGTGGGGAGGCCCTGGGATACAGCAAAAGAGGTTGGGTTTAAGAAGGTAGGTGTTTTTACATAGAGCTCTCCTTGTCAGCCTGGATGCTGGAAAGACTTTGTTCAGCCTTTGACAGTAAGCACAATTTAGCCAACCATTTTGAAGCATTTTATAATGGTGAAATTTCATTCCTTTAAATGATGAAGCACATTCAACATAGTTCAGATAGATTGTGAGCTCATTAAGTCCAGGCACCTTGCCTTATTACTTACCACAATCCTTAATACACTATAGGAGCTCAGTGAATGCCAAATGAAAGAATCAAAGAAGAGGAAAAGCCAAACAAACAAATCTTACTTCTTAAATACATTTGTTCTTTCAAACTATATAGGATGATCAGAGAGATGAAAAGTTTAGCCAATTTTTATGCAGCTTTTAAAAATCCAACTATTACCATAATCCTTTTTATTATTTCTCTTCAGACTCATGAAGTAGCACTGGGATATTGCATGTTGAAATTAATTTTAAAATTTAAATCCAAGTTTCCAATATTCCAGATTTTTCCAAGGCTAATAAACCCTTAGTTTACTATTCTTTTTACAAAAATGTACCACACCCACATTTTTATCATTAGGTTTATTTTTCTAACTTACAGCTTTTCTTTCTTTTAAGAATCATAAATGCCAAAGCTTTCCAGATCATTGATTCCACCGTAATATTATCCCATCTAGTTGACTTTCTCATATATTTTTTATGTAGGTTTTTTTTCCTATTTGACATTTCAGCAATAATCTTGAAAAAAAACAAAAATTCTAAATTTTCTCTGTTTTTAACATTACAGAGAACTACTCTTCTTAATTGTGGCATTTAATTGATTGTGTATCCATTTCCTTAAAACCTTATCTTCTGGTTTGCTTTCCAGTTTGACAATTGACAGGTAATAAAATGTTTAGATCAGCACTTTCCTGAAAACTTACAAAAAAGTCAAAGACTCAATGTCAAGTTCTTGCAGACTTATTTAATCACAATGAGTGGAAAGGAAGACGTATTTTGATTAAGACTGGCTAAACCGATCAGTAAAGACCTTGAACTTGCTTAAGTTACTACTGGCTATTCCCAGTAATGATGATAGCCTAAAAGTGAACCCTCAAACCATTAACACAAAATGAACAAGAGATAACTTGAAAAAGCGTTTTTTTTTTTCACCTTATAATTATTGTTTCAAGTTTGTATACCTACATTGGTATTCTAGATACTTATATTATTCTATTGCTGTTGTCCCTGTTGGTTTTTTTTCTTTTAAAAATATTTTCTCCAGCTTATCCTTTAGATAACTTTATTCCCCAAGCTCCATTAAAAGCACAAATTGGGGAAATCACAGAAGGAATAGCCAGCAGGGTATAACGTTTCAGCTTACCATTTTTGCAGATCCTAATTTTGATATAGTAGTTGAAGTTCAAAAGGCAGAGAAGGTCAAGGTGAAGGTGTACTACTTCAAAATCCTCAAGATCCATTGGATATAAGACTTAAACAAACAAGAAATTACTTTCATTGATTAAATGTAGATTGAATTAGGAGGGAAAAATCACAGGCGCTGCTAAGGTTATGTCCCCCACTCATTGTTTAACTCAGCATGACTGATTCAATCTGCTGAGCCCCAAGGAAGGCCAAAGATGTCACTCACAGACTCCACACAATGCAGGCGCCTTAGAAGAGCAAAATCGAAAAGTTGCACTTTATCCACTCACAGCCTGGAGCCACTGTTCTCATTCGGTCTTGTGTTAGCAGAACAATAAATTGCAGCAGGCATTGGGCTGCTCCTCATAATAATTATAAGTATCCCACAGGCAAAGCTGTTGTTGCTTTTAAGACTTGACAGAATGTGTCTTGTAGGCATGACCCAGCAGATGGGGACTTTTTCGTTTTATCTTTCCCCAAAAGCTACCTAGGTGAAATATATAAAGCATCTTGATAAGGGATATATTTTCTCCTGTACGGGTAGTTTGATCACTATAAGCTGCCCCTCTTGTTCATTCACCTTAAAATAATTGCCACTCTGTGGTAGAAGAAGTCAAGTACAGCCACAGAGGCAGGGATAGACCTTTTGCTCCATCCTGCTAATTGGTGTCACCTACTGCACTGCTTTATGTATTGATGGTAGAAAAAAAAAATGAAGCAGAAAATTAAGTGTGAAAGGATTTTTTGTCCTCCTGTCACTTTGTACAACATTTAGTTCAGTTGACATGACACTGTGCCTTTTGTTACATAAAACTGTCACATTGTCCCCTCTGGTTAGCTTCAGTTGCTGCCCAAATCAATAATAACTGTCAAAGCTGTCAAATAATGAAAGGATCCTATGATATGTTGGCTGCAGTAAATGATATTTTTGACTATCCTTTTCAATGTTACCCAATTAGTTTCAAACACATATTAGAAATGAAGAAATGAGATAAGCTTTGTAAATGATATAACAAACTTGAAAATGAGGACATCGCTTATGTACATTAGTTATATATTATTGGATATAATTCTTATAATTTTTAAAAAGTCAGTTTTAGATGAATCATTTTTATATAATGAGAACTTTAATTCCTAAGCAAAGATGTAACTCAGAAACCCTGAGCTTCTATCATTTCCTCATGTATGTAATGATAGCATTTAGTTATCAGAGGGATAATTTATTCCAGATTTACATACCTATGGAGAAGCCCCTAAGGTATGGTTTGATCATGGGAGGAAGTTGTCACTTACTGTTATTGTTTTCCATCTAGGCAATATAGCTATTGCCCTCTTATAGTATTTGTAATCAGGAAACCAAGTCACAGACAGCTATAGATGGAACCAATGGTCTTAAATATTCCTGATCAGTCCCTCTAATTGAAAACCATTTGGGGAAAACTCAAGAGTGGTTCCTTAGAAGCCTTGGATGAACTAAAGAACTATATTTGTATTTTAGGTAAACTGATCTCATTCCACTTTGTTCTACTCAGGGATAACATCTCTATGTCTTCATGTTTCTAGTCTCTAACCAAGAAAAGAGCGCACATACAAATTATGTAATTCCCACTTCCCTGAACCAACTATTCCAAGCTTTTTCAAAATTTGTGTGTTAGCCTTTGAGTTTAGCATGCTCTCAGTGACCCTCTTTTCAGACCCCTCTAACCACACTTCACACCCCCGATTTTTAAATTGTCAGAAATGTTCAGAATTAATTCATCGCTTTACATCTGATGTGACTTAGAGAATTAAGGTTCATGCATCCTGTATGAGTTTCCCTTGACTCTCCAGTGCTATGGCCTATAGAAATCTAAAGTGCCCTCCTCCTCCATGTAAAACTCCTACACATACTTAACATTGATTTGGCTCAAATGTAAAACTGAACACCTCTGAGTTCTCCAAAGAATTTATTGCTACATGGAAACATTAAGTATCTGGGTAGACTTTATTAGATACACTTTTTTTTTTTTTTTTGCGGTACGCGGGCCTCTCACCATTGTGGCCTCTCCCGTTGCGGAGCGCAGGCTCCGGACGCGCAAGCTCAGCGGCCATGGCTCACGGGCCCAGCCGCTCCGCGGCATGTGGGATCCTCCTGGACCGAGGCACGAACCCGTGTCCCCTGCATCGGCAGGCGGACTCTCAACCACTGCGCCACCAGGGAAGCCCTATTAGAAATACTTTTGATTAAAGTTTATGAGTTTATATATTAAACATTTTCCAACATCCTTTCACACATATTCTCTCATACTGAGTTAGTGTCATAGACTCCTGCACATAAAGGTAAAAAGAATGCATTCCAACAAATTATTATTTAGTCCCAAGTATTCCAAAGCTGTGGCATTCTTTAGTATTTTAATAAAAATTATTTAGATTTTAAAAATAGAAATGAAGAATAATCTGGCTATGGCTTCCCTGGTGGCTCAGTGGTTAAGAATCTGCCTGCCAATGTCGGGGACACAGGTTCAAGCCCTGATCCAGGAAGATCCCACATGCTGCGGGGCAACTAAGCCCATGCGCCACAACTACTGAGCCTGTGCTCTAGAGCCCATGAGCCACAACTACTGAACCCATGTGCCACAACACCTGAAGCCCACGCACCTAGAGCCCGTGCTCCACAACAAGAGAAGCCACCACAATGAGAGGCCTGTGCACCGCAACGAAGAGTAGCCACCGCTCACTACAACTAAAAAGAAAGCCTGCGTGCAGCAATGAAGACCCAATGCAGCCAAAAATAAATAAATTTATTAAAAAGAAAAAATCTGGCTACTATCCTTCATATATGAATTTCGGTAACGGGCTGAGAGAGAGCATTTAACTCTCTCATTGATGCACTAAGTCAAACCTGTTCTGTAAAATTCTGCAAGGTTTCATAAATGCTTACCAAAAAAAAAAAAAAGATCTTGGGTACAAGAAAGAGTAGTCAAATTTACCAAAAATATTTAAAATAACCCTTACAATATCCATATGCTTTTGAATAGAGTATAGTCACTTATGTTGGTAAAAATAATAATACATAAAAATTAAAGATTTACTTAATTTATTATAAAATAATATTCTGACAAAATTCCTCCACTTTTATAAATTCATAAAAGTGCAAATATCCTAATCCATCTAAATTTGTTATAGGAATATTTATCAGTAGAAGTCTTAGCTTGACTCTAGATTCAGGCATTTGTAGGTTAGTCTGAAGGATGCTGGGTTATGCTCACTAAAGCTCTATTTTATGATTGATTGGGGACATTTATGAATAATAATTTATCATGAAGATAAAGCTAAAGTTGAACTCATGTACAATGAATTATTATCAAAGAGGTTGCACGGTTTAGAGATTAGAATCATATCTGTTGCTGATTTCTTTCTGGCTTAGCTTTATTGAAATTATCTAAGTCTTAGGATCAGGAGTCTGCAAGAAAGTAGAAAGGGAAAACTGAGAGTTTATTCAGTCCATAAACAAAGCAGTGGCAGCACAGATGTCAGTAGCTGTAGCAGAGTTTGAACAAAATGTTACTAAAAATAAAACATACCTGATTTTTTTGGAAACAGATTAAGCAGTGTTTAGAAGGGAATTTATAGTATTTTTTTTAAAGGTTAGTAAAATTAACAGATCTACAGCTCTATTGATCAAGGAAGTAAGCAAGCAAAGGATGGCACACATTACCAATGTCAGTTATTTAGAGGGGGCACCACTACAGACTCCAAAGAAATTAAAAGAAATTAAGAAAATATTACTGTCTACTTTATGCCAATACGTCCAACAATTAAGATGAAATGGGCAAATTCCTTAAAAATACAAGTTATCAAAAGTGACTCAAGAAGAAGTTGAAGATACGAATAGCAGTATAGTACTGCATTCATTAAGTACATCTGAGTCTTGAACAGTGAGTGATAGGGTTAGGGGCATCTACACCCTGCACAGTCAAAAATCCGCATATAACTTTGTAGTCTGCCCTTCGTATCTAAGGTTACACATCTGAGGATTCAACCGTCAGCAGATCTGCAGTACTGATGTTCATATTTATTTAAAAAAATCCAAGTATATGTGGGCCCATGCAGTTCAAACCCACGTTGTTAAAGGGTCAACTGTAAATTAAATTTGTAATTAAAAACTTTCAGAAAGAAAATTAAAGGCCTTGACAGCTTCACTGGTGAATTCTATCAAATATTTAATACAGAAACAATAGCAATCATGCACAAGTGCTTTTACAAAAAAAGAAATGGGAACATTTCTCAAATATTTTATGAGCCTGAATTATTCCAACACCAAAACCAAATAAAGATATAATGAGGAAAGAAATTACAGACCAGTATTCTTGGATAGATGCAAACAACAAGACAATATTGGCAAATAAAATATATATATATATATATATATATATGTAAGAATATAGTAGTTCATCACCAAGAGGGATGTATCCAAAAATGCAAGATTGACATCCAGAAAGCAATCAGTGGAATTCAATGCATTAGCAAAATAAAGAGGGAAAGGATGTGGTCATATTTATCGGTACAGCAAAAGCATTTCAAATGAATCAACGTCCGTTCACAGTGAACCTCTCAAAGCAGTAGAAAAAGAACTCCCTGACCTGATAAAGAAATCTATGAAAATTTACAATAGTATCATATTTAGTGTCAAAATAAAGAATGCTTTGCACCTAATATTGGGAACAGGCAAAGATTTTTACTCTTCTCACTTCTATTCAACCTTTCATCAAGGGTCCTAGCCAGTTAAGTAAGGCAAGCAAAGGAAATAAAAGGCATATAAATTTGAAAGAAAGAAGTAAAATTCTTTGAATTCACTGATAACATGATTGTGTATGTGGAAAATCCTAAGGCATCTACAAAATGATCTACTAGACCTAATTACTGGGTTTATTTTGATAATAAATTTTACCTTCCTTTTTTGGGAGAAAATGGATGTTTTTATTTTTTTGTAATGCAGTTGATTTACGTTTTGTGGGAAAATGTTTTTTATTTCCAGTTTTTCTTTATACTAAAGAATAGAAAATAGATTTTGTTGATGTTGGCAATGAAGAGATGGACTTTAGTGGGTACCCATCATTTGTATCTGGCCCGACATTTTGGATCATTCCTTCAACATTTGGAAAAACGTCTCTGTATTTAAAATCCTTCATTATTTATATAGAGTAAAAAGAAGCACTATATTTACAGGCTTCATTGTCATTCGATATAGGTTTCACCTGCCAGATGAATCAAAGGAAGACTGTGATTAAAAAAAGAAAACTATTGAGCAATCAAGTAGAGAATGGGGTATCCATCTCTTGACACTAGTGACAGTAGATACTGCATATTTCTATGGGTGAAGAAAAGCTGTGGAAGCTTCCAGCCCCTTCCCA
Source organism: Globicephala melas (assembly GCF_963455315.2). NCBI lineage: Eukaryota > Metazoa > Chordata > Mammalia > Artiodactyla > Delphinidae > Globicephala > Globicephala melas. The sequence goes on along the minus strand of NC_083316.1, from coordinate 39,416,912 downwards.
AGGGAGGATAGTTTTGGTGCTGGAGACAGTACCAGATTCCTCGTTCTGACAGTTGCTTCGTGGTTTTGTGATTGATGAGAATTTCACCTAAATTAACAGATAAAATCTGAAGTATGATGGAAGTTTGGATTGGCTTTCAGTCACTAACTTTATTACTCACCTAAACCACGCAACTTGCTGTGCAACCTTCAGCCCCATCCCATCTGCCACACCTCTCTGGGACCATCAGATCTCATTTCACTCTGCAGACTAACATTAGATGCATGAAAACACAAAAGTTGAACTTTGTTTCTTTCTCCCTTGCTTTTATGCTGCACGCCCCTGCCAAGAGTTAGTAAGTATATAACCTCTTGCTGTGGCCTAATTGATGAGTGTAGGGTGAATATAAACAAATTGGAAGGAGAAATACACATTGGTTTAAGGACCGAAAATTAACCCTGCCTATTTGAATACTTATATATTTGCTCCATATAAGCAAATTATACACCCTTTTCCAAGCATCCATATGACACAAATATTTATTTAAAAGCACCTCCCCAAACCATAAATAAGTTATAAAGAAATAAATTGCATAAACCATATTTTCTACCTACAGGAAAAGTAATGCAGAAAATTAATTTTTCTAAGTCTCAATTGCTTAGTAATTGTAAAACATCAAGTAACTCTTGGATCACAGCCCAAAGTAAACTGATTACAGACTCTTAAAAACTCACTAACAATGAGAATTCTAAGTTTCTAAGTTGTAGCCAAAACGATATCCATTATAATAGAAAATTTATCCATCTTGGTGAACATTCCAAGTCTCAGTTGGACTTCAATATAGTTTTTGCAAGCTTTTAATCATTCACTTTCTTCTTTAAAGGAAATTAATCTCCATTTATATTTGTGGAAATCCTAATTCCAAAAGTTACCTCCTGTGTTCATAAAGGACTGAAATTAGGATATAAATTAGCTTTTCCATGTTATTGTCTCAGAACTGGCCACAAGCATGCTCTGTCATTCTGCTGCTTCCAGCTATAATTAGATAATAGTGAAAGGCAAGTCCCCATAATCCTGAATTTCCCTGAAGTACTCTATATTTTAATCAGATAAATGAACAACCTCTCAGTACCTTCTTCACGTTCTCAGTTTGTCTCTGGGAAATGTTTTGCTCTACCTTTTGTCAAAGCACAGATTACAGGAACCCTGAGAAAGCACCTCTCTGTGTCTGAAGGCAGCTCCTTAATGCTGAGTGGGCTCTGTGAACAAATGACTTGCATTGGAACATATATGTTTTCCAACACCTTTTAACCCATTGCATATTCCCTACCCACCAGAAACTGAGATTCTTTTCAGTAAAATGATCCAGAAACCAATCCAAGTTAATGGCAGACCTTAAATGCCCTTTGTGCAGGTGAGCAACCTGCATCAGAAGCCACTTGGGAGCTCTCCAGCTAGTCCTTTCTAGTCCTCCCTGACTCAAGCAAGATGTGTTCTTGGTCTTTTCAGCCTAATTCTTTGTGAAGGTGTTACTGGTTCTGGAACCTCAGGCTTAGCATCCTTCTCCTTCCTGCCACTACAGAGTGTAGAGAAGACAAATCTGGTTTCTGGAAACTTAGGAAATGTGGCTTTCTTATGCTGATATAGAATAAGCAGCACAAGATGTTGCATGACCAATTCCAAGGAGTAAATTTTAGTTTATGTGTCATTTTATTGGAAATTATACTTCTACTGGAATCTTGGAAACTAGTATCCTATATAGGAGGCATGTGAGAGACACTAGAAAACCCAAACCACAACTTTTTGAGTTGGGCGAGCATTACCCTTGAAATTTATTTTCAATAATATGTTCTTCTGAAGGATTTTCAAATTCTGTGAAGTATGGTACATGCACATGAATTGATTTGGACACTCCAGCCTTCCTGAACACATCTCCAGGTTTCCTCCCCTGATCCATTATCAGCAAGCATGACACAAAACAATGTGACAAATATCCTACATATCAAAGAGGAGAAAGATCATTGCTCCATTAATTCCAAAGTGTTTAAATAAAAACATATGCTGACCGTCACAATGATGCCTGGTCTAAACAAAAATGCATATAGAATAGTAAGGAATGTAAAATACGAAGCAATGACACGTGTGAATTTCAATCGGAATCTACTTTTATATGAATGTAATTATGAAAAATTATTGTCTATATTAATGAAATAAATCAAAGTCTACTCATGTTACCTTCAACCTACTATTGATTTTTTAAAAATATAAAATATATGCAGTTATTAAATCCCTTATTAGTAGTAGTAATTATTTCTGCAATTTGTCTTAATTATACTTAACAATCACCAATACTTTTGTTGTTTTTATAAAAACATGTTTACCCCTTTGTGTCTGACGGTTTTTGTGGATAAAAAACATAAGAGGATTGAATGGCAATAATCAGTTCTATTTAGTTCTAGAAGCTAAAAATCTCTTTCTGCCGTTTTGGATATAAGCTGCCTAATGCATCCTCTTCCTACTTATAATTTTATTGCTTGACTCCTTTGCTTTCCTAATTCGTGTTTCATGTATGATTTCTCCACTTAAAAGTCAGATACTCTTGATTCGCAGAACTCTGAAAATATACCATATTTCAGTCTCTGCATGTTGTGCCAAGATTCCTCTGACCAGGTTGCTTTAAATGAACAAATTATAATATTCTGTTTGGAAGTTCCTTTGATAGTTTATTGTCACCCATCACTTTACCCATGACAAAGTGTCAGCTTTCTCAGAATATATTTCCTGGCTTCAATGTATATTGAAGTTTTTCTTTGTTATATTTTGATAAGACAATTTTGAAGAAAATGGTTTAAAAATGTGCCCTCTGTGACTTTGCCTACTTTGAAGTGTTATTAGGTTTGATTTTTATATATTGTAACTGTGTGTCTAATGCATATTTTATATATATATATATTATATATGCGATGACATATATCATGTAATAGTATATGCCTTCTTATTTCTGTCGATAATAGAGACTATATATATTAAATATATATATATATGTATATTTAACAATATTAGTTCTGGAATTATGCCACCTGGAACTGAATCGAGTCCTTACCACTTAATAACTGTGTGATAGGGCAAGACAGTTAAACCCTCTATGTCTCAGTTTCCTCATCTGAAAAATATGAATGAAGGTAATAACAGCCTTTACCTCATAGCTTTGTTACGAATATTGAAAGAGTTAACCCTTAGAACACTACCAGGACTTACTGAGCACTCAGTCAATGCTTGCCATATGATTACATATTATTCCTCTCTGTCACTTTTAAGGCTTTGTATGCACAATTCTGTTTGCGAGATAAACACCACTTGCTTTCATCTTATTAGCATTTGCAGAGTATACCTTTTTCATTTTCTTTATAGTCAGTCTTCCATTTTGGTTTTGAATGTCTCTCTCATAGAAAGCAGAGTTTGGTATGATTTTCAAGTTATGTTTTCCATTTCTATTCTTTCTCTGGTTAACCATTGTTATCGCTGAAACTTAAAATCATTTTTCTAACCAGATTAGAAATAATAAATATTTATTTTATCTGGGATTCTAGTTCCAGGTTGTTAACTTTATATAGTCAGTTTACTGAGGAGTAACAAGTAACCATGAGTTTTATTCTTTTTCCCGTTTCCACTGCTTCTTGAATCTGACTTCTTCCTCCAGTTTATTTATCTTTTCTTTTCTGAGGTTTTTCATTTGTTTGCTTGGTTTTAGTTTTGTAATATGTTCTCTGGTAAATTTTTCAGAAAAAGGTTTGTCACTGTAAAATAGTCTGAGTTTTTTTCATGTACTAAATGTTTACTTGGCCTTCATATATAACTGAATGTGGATGCCTATATTCAAAAGCGGTTTTCTTCTGAAATTTGCAAGCATTTCTCCACTATCTTGAAGTAGCCAATGATGCTGTGAGAAATTTGAAGTTAATGTGATCCTTATTCCTTTGTAAGTAATCTAGGTTATTACTTTTAGCTTTTGTTTTTATCATGGTGCCTTGTAGTCTCACTATGACATGTCTAGGTATGTGAGTAATCAACACTTCTGCCCCACATTGGTAGGCTGAATTGTTAGATGATCTCTAAGACCTTAACCCCTTGCTATCATTCTCATGACTGTCTCATGGCAAAAGAGTTTTTGCAGGTGCAGTTAAGGTTATTAATCAGTTGATTTTAAGGTAGGGAGATTATCTGGGTGGGTGGAAAGTCTCAGCTGGTAACAGAATGGAAGTTAGAGGTTTGAAGCAAGAAAGGGATTTGACAGAAGGGAGGTTCTCTATTGCTGAGATAGAGGAGGACACGGGGCAGTGTTATGATTTTGTTAAGTCAACATTTGTTGAGTAGAGCCCCTGGGTACCAGACAGTGAACCAACCGAGATTCGACAAAAGATCACAAGAGAAATTGAGACAGAGAAGTTCACAGGTCCTGGAGGAAGTACATGGCCTACAGAGAGGTCAGGGCAGGGCTCAGACAGAGAGAGAATCAGGATCTAGGGCACATGCCTTTATTAGGATAGAGAGCTTTGGGGTTCCTAGGCTAAGGACAGGTTGATCACATAAAAAGAGGGCAGGGTTCTGGTAAGCTCCACAAGGGTCTTATATAATGGGTGCTCTGGAAGACTGAGGAGACTCCCACAAGGGCCACTGGGAAATCATATCAGGAACTTACATTACATTACTTGTGACTCTGAGGGCTGTTATCTAGAGCATGTGTTTGCATATGAGCCTAGTGTCAGGTTAAGGCCCTTTCAGGTTACTTGGCCAAACAAAATAGATGCTGTGGAAGCAATATCATGGAGTAGCTCAGCTAAACTCTGGACAGGCCAGGACCTGAGAGTGACTTCTAGGAGCTGGGAGTGGACCTCAATTCCACAGCCACAGTGAACTGAATTCTCCCGACAACTTGAGTGAGCACAGAAGCAGATTCTTCTCAGGGCCTACGGATAAGAGCCCAGCTAGGCCCACAGCTTGACTTTGGCACTGTAAGACCCCCAGCAAAGAACCCAGTCAAACCCATGTTTGACCTTCGGAACTGTGAGTTAGTAAAGAGCTATTGTTTTAATTTACTGCATGTATAGAAATTTTTTACATAGCAATAGAAAAATAATAAACCACAATACATCCTCTTGGTGGATATATTAGACATCTCTTGTGCTCTATTTTGTCAGTCTATCTTTAGCCCCACCATTCCATGGCAACCAGCTTTGCACAGGTGCCCCTCGTCTCAAAGGCACTTTGCATCTCTCACTTCCAGATCCAAGCCTACTCTGAAGCTGTGATGTGGGATGTCCATGGGAATGAACCTGGCAACCCAGAGGTAGAGGACTTACAGGGTACCCTCAACCACTGGGACAGGAGAGAGAAGCAGTGTCCCCCAACCTTTATTTTCTAATTAGTAAATCTGTGACATATTCTATATGGCATTTTAAAAGATCCTCAGGGGGTCAAGTTGCCCAGACTCAGGAACTTACCCTTTTGCTGATTCACTTATCAGTCAACCAGTTCTGATGTCTGGTATCACTGACCAAAATAAACAACCTTTAGGAATCCCCTGGTTTCAGACTCTGCTTTCAGCTGAGGCAGTAGAGGATGGGCAGTGACTTTCTTCTGTGTATTCTTTGGCTCTGGTTTCCTTCTTCTGGGACTAAAGAGTAAACTTGTTTTTATTATTTTCACTGAAATTATGGAACTACCATTAATCATTTCTTAGAATTTGGGGTGGGAAGATGAGGCTGCCAAATATCTTCCAGTACAGATTCTTCCTGTCCATATGATTTAACCAAAGTGAATCATATCCCAACTCCCAGATAGCGTTACTTTTTTTCTATTTTTAGTACACTAAAAATGAATAGATACCTTTGTTTATTTGAATAACTCATCTTTTTGTTGCACCAGTGTGTGTGCCTGTGAGTACAGATAGCCCATATTCTTAATTGCTCCTTGATGAAACTGAGATAGAGGACTTTACACAGTATTTTCAAAAAGTGGCCTTTTGGATTCTGTCCTAATAAGTTTGTACAAAATTATCTAAAGAGTAAGAAGGAGACACTACTTATATTTGCCACTGTAATTTCTCTGTTTTTCTCATCCTAACTGGCTGGTAGCTGGGAAGTCTATAATGGTTTATCTGTATGTAAGATACCTCAATTTTGTGACAGATACTGTTGGTTACCTACAAAGCTGACATACCCCACGCCTCTTCGCAGATCTAGAGGTGAATTTTGCTTAGTGTAATTCTGCTTAGATATAGAATTTTGTATTTGACCCAAATTACACAATTTGGAAGTAAGGGGATATAGGTTATGGGGCTTCTAGGAAAATTCTTCTGCCCTTGACACGTGAACAGGAGTAAAGAATTTCCTTTTTACTATTCCTTCACATATATTTTTTTTAATTAGTAAACTTTATTTTTCTAGAGCAGTTTTAAGTTTACAGAAAAATTGAGTGAAAAGTACAGAGTTCCCATATACCCCTTCCCCTCTCCCCTCCTGCATAATTTACATAAGGGTTCACTCTTTGTATTATCTATTCTATTTGTCTTGGCAGATGTATGGCCTATATACACCAACGTAATAGCATACAGAATAGTTTCATTGCCCTAAAATTCCACCTATTCATCCCTCTTTCTCTCCCTTCCCTTGAGTTCCTGGCAGTCACCACTCCTTTTACTATCTCCATCATTTTTCCTTTTTCAGTTGAAATAATATAGTGTGTAGTCTTTTCAGACTCAGCAACATGAATTTAAGATCCAGCCATCTTGGTAGCTTCCAAGTTTTGGCAAGTATGAATAAAGTTGCTATAAACACCTGTATGCAGGTTTTCACGTGGACTTAATTTTCAATTCATTTGGGAAGCGTAATTGCTGGATCATATGATCTGGCTATGCTTAGTTTTGTAAGAAACTCCCAAATTATCTTCCAATGTGGCTGAACTATATTGCATTCCCATCAGCAATAAATGCATTTCACCAGCATTTGCTGTTATCAGTGTTTCGGATTTTAGCCATTCTAATAGGTGTGTAGTGGTATATCATTATTGTTTTTTTGTGTGTGGTACGCGGGCCTCTCACTGTTGTGGCCTCTCCCATTGCGGAGATCAGGCTCCGGACGTGCAGGCTCAGCGGCCATGGCTCACGGGCCCAGCCGCTCCGTGGCATGTGGGATCTTCCTGGACCGGGGCACGAACCCGTGTCCCCTGCATCAACAGGCGGACTCTCAACCACTGCGCACCAGGGAAGCCCCTCATTATTGTTTTAACTTACTTTTCAGGAAAGACGTATGAAGTTGAACACCTTTTCTGTGCTTTTGGGCCTTCTGTATATCTTCTTTAGTGAAGTGCCTGTTATTGAGTCTTCCCATTCACGAACACAGAACAGCTCTCCATGTATTTAGGCCTACGCTTTTAAAGTAGGTTTTTTGATACTCCTGTAGCCCCTTACTCTGTGGGCAATGGAGAATTCATGCTGAGTGCAGGAATCTATGACCCTGGACTTTCTAAATTTCACCCATGTTTCTGGTTCCATGTCCTGCGATATATATTGAAATCTTATTTTGACTCAGTTTTAACATGTATCAGTGATATAACAGGGACAGAGCTGACTGTACTAACCCTTTGTACTGTAGTCTCTAGTTCCAAGATCACACTGCCTCTGAATTCTTCACTTAACTGCCTTTTGTGATTCATCAGGTCATTGCCCTTGTTCAAATTCTTCACATATCGTTATAGTTTTCCTTACAGTCTGATGGGTTCACTCACTCCTCACATTAGCAGACTCTGCTATAGAGAATGAGAGAAGGGGGGAGTGAGGGAGTGTGAAAGGGAAAGCGTAAAGGTGAAAGATCCCTGGCACCTGTGTGTGAGTTGTTATTTATACTCTAAGTCTGCTTCAGTGAGCTTAGTAATATTCACTGTTCTACAGTTCGCCATAAAATTAGCTAGTGGGGTAATGTTTTGTAGGTATCCTAATCAGGAGATTCACAGACTTAAAGCAAAAAAGAATTTTTTAAAAAAATTCTACCATCCACCACCAACGATACCTGAAGTAAACAGAAGGAAACAAAAAATATAGGAAGGTTGAGAATAATTTCAGTCTTACACAGCACAAACTTTCTATCTCAGATAAGTGATGAAATAAGCAAAAAAAGACAACACCCATATATTTTTGTGCGTTAAATAAGGATTCTATTTTATGTCAGTTCTGCTATGAAAGATGCCATTTATTGCAAAATATTTCCAAGATATTATTACACTGACGAGGAAAACAGGTCACATACTAAGTCTTTTTCCTTAATACCAGTAATTGTGTTTGAAATGCATTAGAATTCTCCCAATCTGGGCTTTTATTTAGGATTGCTTTTCTTTCTGTGCACCAAATGGAATTACGAGTTTTCTGGAGCACAATGTGCGTCTATACTATAAACAGCTGGACCTTCTGTGTTTGCTCCATGATCTGCAGAAAAGTAAGAATCTTGACAAACTATAAAATACAGATAATTTTGATATTCAGCCTCATTTTCCTCCTAAACTAATCAAATTCCCCTGGTCACTAACTCTAAGTGAGACCAGCCTGGATAGAATCAGGTTTAATAATCCTGGCCTGAAACCACCCTATAACCAAATCCTCCACAACAAAAACTTTCTAAAACCTAAGCTACTTGAGTATTCCATGTGAATAAATTCATCTGGTCAGTGGCAAGTTTCCAATGCACTCAATTTAATATTTGATCTCAACAGGTTTTTCTGGTGGCCTTTGAAGGGAATTTGATATTAATTATAATATGCCATTATGAGATTTTTTTTACACTACCTCAATTTATATGCAAGTTTATAATTCTTAAGAGTTTTAGAAAGATTTCCTTTTCCATGCATATGGTTGTATATTTTTATATTTCACTGCTACACATGATATTAATTAGTACAATTCATCAACCAATTCCCCTATGTTTAATCTATTCCCAGTCCCATACCATGATTTTATAATTAATACTTTGTAATATAGTTTGAAAACTGTCCTTATTTAAAAAAATTGCCTCATCAATTTTTCCCTTTTATCCTTCCACTAATAGCTTGTTAAATTTTAAGCAAAATTCTGTTCTGATTTTTATACAGATTGTACTGAATTATAAATAAATTTGGAGAAAATTGTTTGATAATGGTGAATCTTCCCACTTAGGAACCAATTTATGTTATATGTTTTCAATTCTATTTATATATTTGAGATGGGTATCGGAGGAAGAAAGGTGTCAATATCATCTCCTTCAGGATTGAGTAAAGATGCAGAGAAGAGGGAATCAAGAAAAAACATAAAGGCTATACAATGTGATTTTTTTAATAAACAGCATATTGATTTATTAAGGGTCCATTTGTGTAAACCACATATATTTCAGATAAATATGTATAGGTGTAGGTGAATTTTACCAATATGCTAATAATAATTTATTTGGGGGTAGCAGTTAATAAGGAGTGTTAAATTATTTTACTCATATGTTTTAAATTTCTGAAATTTTCATGATTATTAGAATATTTTGTATAATAAAGAACCATAAACTATTTTATAATATTATAACATGTTTTAGTCTTAATAACTATTAATAATATTTTATAACAAAAATTGTTTTATTTTTCATTAAGTATAAATTAAAAGTCTTATTTTTTCAATTACATTTAAACATCTATTAAAATAATAGTGTATTTCATCTCATTCAATTTTTAAAATTGAAAATTATTGATAGATTTTTTAATGTTGAACCATTTCTGCATTCCTGAGATAAACTGCATTTGCTTATTATATTTTATTATTTTATGCAAAGATAAATATTAGTTTTCTAATATTTTATTTGCAAAATTTGCATTGATATTCATAATTTGAATTACTTTTTTTAATATCATACTTACCTTTATGAATTGGTAGCCAGTCAAAAAGTCAAAAGATAGTTCCTTCTTTTTTTCTGGATGGGTACTATTTTGATAATAAAGGAATTACCTATTTCTTCAAAGTTTGCTAAAACTCACCAGTAAAATATACTTGTCCTGGCACCTTCTTAAGAGGTATACACTTGACCTCTTTTTCAATATCGTCAAAAAGCTTAAACCATTCATTTTCTCCCTATTTCTTCAGGAAAGTTTGATCATTCAATTTTTTTGGAAAAGAAACAGTTAATCTACGTTGATGGTTGTCAACTTGGGCATCCCTGGAGGATGTTTGGAAATGTGTGCAGCCATTTTTGATGTTAATAATGACTAAGTAGGGGCACTAGATATTAGTGATGGATTGCAAGCATGATGAACACCAACCAATATATAGGAGAGTCTTACACACACACACACACACACACACACACACACACAAGCCCCAAACAATTATCACACTCAAAATTTTGCACTCTTTGAGAAATATAGGCCTATAAATGCAAATTCATTGCTGTACTGTTGCACATAATATTATTTTATACATTTAAATATACAGATTTTATTTTTAATTAAGTCTTTATATGTAGCATTTTTAATACTTTTATTTTACCTCTTCAAAAATCTCTTTCAGACTTGCAAAAAGTTTGTTAACTGCATTTGCACTTTTTTAAAAACAGCTTTTAGTTGAAATCCTAGTTCTTCCTCTGCTCTATTAACAATTTTTATTTTGAGATAATACATAATATCAATATCAAAACCGGGACACTGACATTGATGTTACCCACTGATCTTAGACATATATCACCAATTTTATATGCACTCATTTGTGTGTGTGAGTGTGTGTTATTTGTGTATGTGTGTTTGGTTCTATGCATTTTTATCACTTATGTACATTTATGTGACCACCACTACAGTCACAATATAGAACAGTTTTGTCATAAGTAGCTACAATCACGTCTATCCCTCCATTCATCCCAAACCAACCACTGGCAACCATTAAGCTATTCTCTATCTTTATTCTATTTTCATTTCAAGATTGTCACATAAATGAAATCATTTATATGATTTACAGTTGATTCTTTAACAACATGGATTTGAACTGCATGGGCCCACTTATACATGGATTTTTTTTTCAGTAGTAAATACTACAGTATTATACCATCTGAAGTTGGTTGAATCAACAGATGTGGAAACTTAATATGGAACCTCAAATATGGAGAAACCAGTGAATAGGGAGGGCCAACTATAAATTATATGTGGATTTTCAACTGGGTAGAGGGTGGGCACCCCTTACCCCTGCATTGTTCAAGGGTCAACTGTATTTAGTATTGGCTTTTTGGTATAACATTTATATGTTATTGGCCTTATTTTTCATTTTGCATAATTCCCTTGAAATCTATCCAAGTTGTTGTATCAATAGTTCATTCCTTTATATCGCTAAGTAGTATTTCATGATAGGGATGTATAACATTTTGTTTAACCATTCACAGATTTATGGCATTGGTTGTTTAAAGTTTTGACTATATGAATAAAACCACTCTGAATATTCATGTACAGATTTTTGTGTTGTCTTACCTTTGAGATAAATGATTAAGTATGCAATTGCTGGATTGTATGATAAAGAAATGTTTATAAATAAGAAACTACAATACTCTTTTCCAAAGTGGTTATAATATTTTACATTCCTACCAGCAATATTTAAGTGATCCATTTTTTTCCTGCCATCTTGATAGCATTTGGTGTTGTCATTATTTGTTTGTTTATTTTAATAGACCCTATTTTTTAGAGCAGTTTTAGGTTTACAACAACATTGAGTGAAATTTACAAAGATTTCCCATATACACACTGTTCCACACAGGCACAGCCTCCCTCATTGTTCAATGTCCCCACCAGCGTGGTACGTTTGTTTCAGTTGATGAACCTACATTGATGCATTTTTATCACCCAAAGTCCACAATTTACATTAGGGTTCACTCTTGATGTTTTTAATTCTGTGTGTTTGGACAAATGTATATACATGTAATCACCATTATAGTACCATATAGAATAGTTTCATTGCCCTAAATATCCTGTGTGTTCCACATATTCATCTCCCTCTCCCCTCTGGCCCCTGGCAATCGTTGTTCTTTCACTCTCTTCATAATTTTGCTTTTTCCGGAAGGTCATAGAGCTGGAATCATACAGTATGTAGCCTTGTCATACTGGCTTCTTTTACTTGGTAATCTGCATTTAAGTTTCCTCCATGTCTATGCATAACTTTATGACTCATTTCTTTTTAGAGATGAATGATATTCCATTGCCTGGCTATACCAGAGTTTATTTATGTACTTACCTAGGGAAAGACATCTTGGTTGCTTCCTAGTTTTGGCAATTATGAATAAAGGTGCTATAAATATCCATGTACAGGTTTTTGTGTAGGTAAGTTTCAACTCCTTTGGGTAAACACTAAAAAGTGTCATTTCTGGATCGTACGTTCAGTGTGTTTAGTTTTGTAAGAAACCACTAAATGCTCTTACAAGAGTGTTACACCATTTTACATTCCTACCAGCAACGAATGAGAGTTACTGTTGCTTCATACCCTTGCTAACATTTGGTGTTTTCAGAGTTCTAGATTTTGACCATTCTAATAGGAATGTAATCCTATCTCACTGTTATCTTAATTTGCATTTCCCTGATGATATATGATGTTGAGCATCTTTTCATATGCTTTGGCCCATTTTTTACTTGAATTGCTTCTTTTATACTTTTGAATTTTAAGAGTTCTTTGTATATTTCAAATAACAATATCTTATATGTCTTTGCAACAATTTTCTCCAAGTATGTGGCTAGTATTTTCATTCTCTTGACAGTATCTTTTGCAGAGCAGAAACTTTTAATTTTAATGAAGTCTATTGTATCAAATCTCTTTTTTATAGATTGTGCTTTTGGTGTTGTATCTAAAAAGTCATTGCCAAACTCAAGGTCATCTACATTTCTCCCATGTAATCTTATAAAAGTTTTGTTGTTTTGAATTTACATAGGTCTGTTATCGATTTTGAGGGGTTTTTTTTTTTGTGTATGTGAAAGATGCAAGTTCTCTGTCTAGGTTTATTTTTTTAAATATGTGGATGTACAGTTGTTCAAACACCACTGGTTGAAAAGGCTCTCTTTTCTCCATTGTACTGCCTGTGCTCCTTCGTCAAAAATCAGTTGGCTATATCTGTGTGGGTCTGTTCCATTGATCTATTTGCCTATTCTATCACCAATACCACATTGTTTTGATTACTGTAGCTATATAGTAGGTCTTGAAGTTGAATAGTGTCATTCCTTCAACATTAATCTTCTTCAATATTGTGTTGAATATTCTAGGTTTTTATCTCTTCATATAAACTTTAGAATCAGTTTGTCAATGTCCACAGAATAAATTGCTGGGATTTTTGTTGAAATTGTATTGAATCTACAGATCAATTTGGAAAAACCTGACATTTTGATGATATTTAGTCAAAATGAACATGGAATAGCTCTCCATTTATTTAATTCTTCTTTGATTTCTTTCATCAGAGTTTTGTAATTTTCCTTATATAGACTTGTTTGCAATATACATTTACAACTAATTCAAGTCCACTTTCAAATAACACTATAACACATGTAATACAAGTGCCTATAGTAACAAACTAATCCTAATTCCTCCATCATGTCCCTTTTATCACTGCTGTCATTCATTTCACTTATACATAAATGTATATAAATACATTGCTGCTAGTATTATTTTGAACAAACTGTTATCTGTTAGATCAATTAAGAATAAAAAATAAAAGTGTTTATTTTACCTTCACTTATTCCTTCTCTGCTGTTCTTTGTTTCTTTATGTAGATCCAAATTTCTGACCTATATCATTATCCTTCTCTCTAAGGAACTTTTTTGGAGATTTTTTTATAAGGTAGATCTACTGGCAACAAATTGCCTCAATTTTTGTTTGTCTAAGAAAGTCTTTATTTTTCCTTCACTTCTGAAGATAATTTTTCAGGGTGCAGAATTCTAGGTTGGTGGGGTTTTCTCTCAACACTTTAAATATTTCACTCCACTCTTTTCTCACTCGCATGCTCTATGAGAAGTCAGATATAGTTTTACCTTGTTGCTTTATAGAGAAGGTGTTTTATTTTTTCTCTAAATTCTTTCAGAATTTTTTCTTTATCTTTAATTTCTGAAGTTAGAATATGATATGCCTAGGTTTCTTTTTCTTTTTTTTCCTGCTTGATGTTCTCTGCATTTCCTGGATCTGTAGTTTGGTATCTGACATTAAGTCAGGCAAATTCTCAGTCATTATTATTTCAACTATTTGTTCTGTTCTTTTTTTTTCTTTCTTTACGTATGGTATCCCCATTACATCTATGTTACTCCTTTTTGTAGGTGGTGTGCTGAAGACAAAAGAAATACAGCATGGGTAGTGGAAGAAGGTAGTTACAAATATCAGCTACAACCATGTGACTAGTTAGAGAAACAAGGACTGTAACCGTCATGAACATATCTTCCTTATTTTGTTTTGAGTGTGTGTGTTTGTGTATAACAAATATCTATATTTTCTTTTCTCTCTTAACCCTTTATCATATAACATAAGATACATTAACTTTACATCATAGCTTCTAATTATTGTTAACTTTATATCACAGTATTCAGGTTATAGGATATCAAGGAAAAGAATTAACATCACCCAAGGACTTTGCCTTCTCTTCTGGGACAAGGTTTGGTGAATTTTCACTTGCATGAGGATAGTTGTATCATGTTAGGTGGAAGTATGACCTTATTATTATCTTGATTTAGATATTAAGTATGGTTTCATGGGATGTGTGTGGATATCAAGTTGTCTAGAGGTGGTTTGTAATGGTTAAATTTATGTGTTAACTTGGCCAGGCTATGGTGCCCGATTATTTCATCAAACACTAGTCTAGGTGTTGCTGTGATGGCACTTTAAAAAATGTGATTAACATTTAAATCAGTAAACTTTAAGTAATCAGGCCCACAACTACCTGATCTCTTCTTAACTTGCTAGCTGAGGCTATTTCTTTATGGCTCCTACCTTCAGAAATCTCAAACAGAGGCAAGCACCATCATCTCTATTCACTTTTGCCCCCAAATTAGGAAGATCTTGTGAAAGGTCCCTAAGGATTCTGTCAACACATTTTACAAGAGTAAAACCACCTGGTGAGATTATAGATTCAACAAGAATCCAGTCTCCCATTAGTGTAGTCAGACAGCTTCTTTGCATGATTTTATGCAGGTCTCTCTGACCTCTTTTCTTGGCTTAGAAGTGGTGAAAGCCTCTCAAATAAGGCATTCCTCATAAGGTCTATTACTTTCAGCTCTCTCTCTCCTACTATGGTGTTTGTTTGTTTGTTTGTTTGTTTTAAATGTAGACTTGAGTAAATGTTTGGGTGGTAGCTGACGGCAATAAGTCTGATTTCTGTTGCCTCTCAGTAAACCTTAGCTGGAACTTCTTTCTCTCAACTATAACTACATTTGTAATGCAGAAAACTTAGCACCTCCTACTTTCAGCTTTAAGGCTTACCTAATTCAATGGCAAAGAAAACAGTCTCATTCAACATCCTTGTACACTCTATAGAGTATGTTGTAAATTATCGGTATGGGATGATTTTGACAGTCTTCAGAAGCTTTTCTAAACGTGTATTATTTAGTTTTATGTTTACTTTAGTTTTCATTATAGCCTTTTGAAGCTTATATTTCAGCTAAAGTTAACTAATTCTATTGTCAGAATCACCCCATGGTGTTGTCCTTTTACATATAATTCCCTTGGCCTAAAATGAATGTTCCCAATCTTCTTGTCTCCTTTTCATGCCATTACTCAGCCTCTCATGCTGTCCACAGCTTGAACCTCTACAACCTACTCATAGAAAGTATATATTCTTCTAGTATAAGGCAGCAGAACCTCCTTTGATCTAAATGCAATGTCAATTCAGTATACAAAACTCCAAATTAAATTAAGGAGGTAAAAAGCAGTATATATTTTCTGAAATTTTTGTGTGTGCTCTTAACAAAATTCAATGTCTTCTTTGTTTCCTGAGTAGGTTGTTTGAGAATTTGTCCATAAAATTCAGGTGTTATCCCCAGTAAAATTGTTTTCTCTCCTGCAGAAAGGGAACGCCACTGAACATGATTTATTTTAAAATATTTTATTGTTTACATGTGTGTCTACATACATGCATACGTATGGACTTTGAAGAAAACTTAGAAATAATAAATGAGCAAATTAAGATGAAATGAGACATAATTACTAGTATGCATTGTTAATGGAAATTAATGTGGAAGGTGATATAACTATTTTCTTATTTTATTCAAAAAAGGACTATACCAGGTAACCTTTTTATCGAATCGTTTTTGTTTACTTTTAATAACATATTTGGAATACAATTTTAATTCAGTTAATTCGCTTTAGAATACTATATTTTTAATAGCTGTACCATATTCAGTTGCCTAGAAGTAACAGAGTATACATATTTCATTTTCTGTTTTAGAGCAATTTGGTTATTGTTTCCAGTATTTTAAAAATTATATTAGAAAGTCTAACTGTATTCACATTTTTAACTATATCCTTACTTATAGTTATAGAATAATTTCACGAAAATAGAATTGTACAGTCAAATGTTAATTACCATTAATTTTGTTCTGAATATATTGCAATAAGCAGGTGGTAAGAAGATATGGCCAACACTATTGCCTGAGCTCCCAGAACAAAGGCAAGATAGAGACCACATGAGAGCTGACATGGTAACACTGGATTAGATCTTTGAGGAAACCAAGGGAAGATGGAAAGGACAGAGAGGACAGATGGAGAGAGAAGTTTGGAGATCATGTACGTTTAAGAAAAGGAAAAGAACTGGCAAGCAGACTGAAAAAGAATCTCAGAAAGAATGAGATACTGTACTTTTTTGTAAAGTAAAACAGAGAGTTTCAAGAAAGATGTGAGCAATAGTTTGAATGATATACAAACAAATATCAAGGAATTATAAGTAAGCCATACATTCATTCACTGAGTTGTTTTTTTTTTTTAAATTCCACAAGTATTTATTGAAAGCCAGTTCTATGTTAGGCATTAAGAGCATGAACACATACCAATTAGACATATCCTCTTCTCTCAAGAAGCTTAGGGTTTAGCCATTCCTATTAAAATAAGAATGCAATCAACTCTAATACTAAATAGGAAGGCAAATGTAGCAAAACAGTGACACTATTACATAATCAAGGAGTTCTGAGATTATTTAAAGGAAAAATATGATAAATAATATTATTTTGAATAAATGTTTGGTATAGGGTTAAGTGGAAAATTCATGGGTAGATGAGCTGATTAAATGTTGCTTCAAAATTTTGTGTTTCCCCAATACAAGTTCTCCAAAATACTGTTAATTGACTTATTTGTTAAAATATCAACAGATCTAATAATTATGCACCATTGGACAACCTTAAGTATTACTGAATTGCAAAATTCCTTGAGTTTATATAAAACAAATTTGAATTTTTTGGTAACTGAGGGATAAAAAGAGAAAGAGTGAAAAAGTCTAATAAATAAATTAATAATATAGATTAAGAAAAAACTTAGCTGGATTGTTTGCATCTTTTGTTGCATTTACTAGATGATTTCCAAATATATTCTACATTCTTCATCAGTAGGAATTATACATGCCTTAAACTTTATTGTTCTTTCTCAAAAGTCCTTTCAGAGCACTAAAAAATAAGTGTTTAACAACAAATGAGCAGTTGAAGAAAAATGATTTCAGAGAAAACAATGTAAATTTTACTGTTTTTATTGCTTGAGCCAATAAAACTACTTTGTCAATGTTTTCATATATAAGAAAAAAGATAAATGAAAAATAAATCTGTCTGAAGGCATTTGAAAAGAGCTCTCCGTATTTGTGAACTTACATTACTTTTGTTCTCCAATCCTCATTATTTTAATTTATTTTTTAATAGAAGCAGTTTTAGAAATAATATCTAATTTTTCCAATTATATAGACTCAGACAAATAGACATTTATATTTTAATTTTTATTAAACTATATAGATTTCCAATATTATTCTACAATTCAAAGCATTAAAACATAAAATTTTTGAAGATAATTTACAAATTTTGAGTATCGAGTTTTAAAAAATGACTCCCACTAACTTTGTTATTCACCTTAAATTTTACCAATGAAGTGATTGACCAAGATCCTCTGTCTCCAACATTATAAATCCAGTATACTTCAATTTAAAAATAAAACAAAACTGGGAAGGAGGTAGAGAAGGTAACCATACTTACAAATTGAATAAAGACAGTGCAATTCAAAAGAGAAGAAAAAGATTCTGTGTCTCTATAAAGGGAGGTGACAACAAAATGAAGCATTGAAGTGACATGCTTTAGAGTTTAGCTTTAACTTTGATGAGACTCACCATTTAGACTGTCAGCCTGTTGGTCCAAAAGCACAATACTTACCAAATTAACAACAGTAAAAGAACAGAATGTTTAAGCTTCTTAAAATAAAGAAAATGAGATTCTCTCAAACATGTGTTTTCTTTTCCATATCTGCAAAATTGTTCTGAACTCAGATCTGTATACATAATTTTGTAGTTCGTTGTTCTAAAATGCAGCCATTTGTTATGTCAAGGAAAATGAAATGCTTATGGCCTGAGTATCAATTTTGGAGATGATGGAAATTTTATACAGACCAAGGTAAGCATATTTTAATGGAATTTCTGTGTCTACAACAAAACTCTTACAAACTAATTATGGATAATGTGTTGACAAATTCCTTTGCCACTGTCTTTTTTCATGCTCTTCAGTTAATGTGGTAAGGAAAAAAATTAACACAATAATTTTCTAAAAACTATACTTCTGGATTCTCATACAAGGCCCATGGAGGACTGAGGAAAGAGTCCATCCCCAAAAGAAATTACGGCATCCCCAAGACAATATTTAGCTCACCATTGTACCAATGAAAAAGGAATTAATGTATGCAGGGTTTTGGCGTGTTTCTCTTTGGTGTCCAGCTTATGTACATGTCCAATGATGACTAAGACAATGAAAGCAAAGATCTTACTTCTAAGCTAGGGTTTCTCAACAGCAGCACTAATGACATTTTGGGCTGAATACTTCTTTGTTGTGCGGGATTATCCTCTGCATTGCTGGATATGGCCTGTAACCACCAGATTTCAGGAGCTCCCTGTTCCCTAATTATGACAACCAAAATGTCTCCAGAGTTGCCTAACATTTCCTACTGGTCAGAATCAGAGAACTGCTGTTCTCTGTTGAGAACCTCTGATTTAAACAAGTATCTCTTTAAATCAAAATAGCAAGGGCTGGGGAAAGTACCATTCCCAAAGAGAGCATGTATATTTAAATTTCTTCTGCTAACCATTCTAAGAGCCTTATCTGTTGATCTGGAACCTATGTCTTATCATTTTTGTGATGGAAAAATATTTGCATGTTAGTCATGCAATTTGCATACAAAGAGGTGGATAAAAGTTGAGAGATTTGCCCCAATTCTATACTAAAAGCAAAATTAGAATAGTATTATCAACTCTGGTTCAAGAAGTTTTCCACTAGGTGAAGTTTACAGTAACTTTTAATTCCATTCCATTTCAAATAGAATATCGTTTCAAATCAACCAAATTTCAATCACTCTTTGCACATCCAAAACACACACACACACACACACACACACACACACACACACACACACACACACTTGGTATGGAAGGGGAGGGTATTTGCATACATTTATTCAGTTTTTCACTTTAAAATATATATTACTTTATGCTACTTGAATAAAGGAATAAAAACAAAGTACATCCGTAAGTTAAATCCTTCAATTTTTTTTTTTTTTTTTTTTTTTGCGGTACGCGGGCCTCTCACTGTTGTGGCCTCTCCCGCTGCGGAGCACAGGCTCCGGACGCGCAGACTCAGTGGCCATGGCTCACGGACCCAGCCGCTCCGTGGCATGTGGGATCTTCCCAGACCGGGGCACGAACCTGTGTGCCCTGAATCGGCAGGCGGACTCTCAACCACTACGCCACCAGGGAAGCCCAATCCTTCAAATTTTTAAGTGACTATACCATTAATTCCAATTAGTTTATAAATGCTTTTTTACAGATTACACTTTGAGGTGGCCATAATTTAATCCAGAGTCATAATCTAAATTTTCAAATGAGATTTTTAAAAATAATTTTCAAAGTGTTCTTAGAGAAAATGTTTTAATACACTACTAATAAAATAATACACATAGAATCATAATCTTAGCAACAATAACATTTTTCAATCACATTTAAGTTCTTTTTTCCAGTTTTATTGTCTTTAAGTTCTTTGCTTATTATTTATTGAATCTGCATAACAATCTTCAGAAATTTACAATTTGTCCCCATTTTACAGATGTGAAAACTGGGGGGATGAGTGGGCTGCGAGGTTAAGTAATTGACCTGGAATTGCACAGTTATGAAGTTGGAGAGTCGGAGTTTGAACCCAGCTGATGTGGCTGGTATTAGAGCTAGTGTTATAATTAGTGTCCTCTGTAGCCCCCATCAAAAAGCTTTTTAATTCATTTGCCTTTGCTCATTCATAAACCATTTTTTAAGGTTTTGAAAATATAACTTTACTTTGTTGCTACTCTCACCATGTGCTTTAAAATGAAGTTTTTATTCTTGCATTCTTAGAAAACTGAGGGACAATGTCTGAGTGAAGGGCTCTTCCATTGCCCGTTGGACAACTAAATGCTACTTCAGTACCTCTAACAGAGGTGTAAGTGTTGAAAAGTTCATTCCTTGACTTTTAAATATGCACTTTCATTGCTCTTCTTTTGCTCTTCTCCTTTTATAAACTAGATTTTATTTATGCTATATATATTTTTTCACTTATGCTTATCTAACAGCAGGAAGAGATATCTTCAACCTTTAAGGTCAAAATACAATTCAGAACACATACATCCAAGATACCTAAGAGGTATGACATTTTACCCCAGATACATAGGAGAATAGATGAGAAAAAAGATATATTTCATATACTCTATAGCAACACATACTTTTGAAAATAAATGACCTATATTTAATGCTTTGCAACTGAAAAACAAAATGAGAGAATAATTGACATTTTGGTATGATGTTCCAGGAGGCTGAATAAATTATATTTTTAATATTTAAATTAGATAAACAATTTTACATCCTGAAAATTTGATTCTGAAAATATTATTACTGTGGTTTATCTATAACATTGTATTTTAGATTTTCATGTATTGCAATCTTCTTGCCAATCAATAACGTATTGACTGTTATTCCAATCTTATACTGTTACAAACAGAAATGCGATGGTCTCACTTGTGACACCACCACTAATAGTGTTTATAATACTAACACTACATATGTAAAGCATGATTGTAATAAGGCATATTATTTATGCATGTTTGATTGTGATCTTAAATTCTAAAATTTAATTCTTTATCTAAATAAATAACGTTATGTTTTACAAATGTATAATTCCTAAGGAAAAATTCACCCTTTAAAGAACACAACATTTTAAACATCCACGTTAATGATTAGAAGCATACACGCATATTGAATTCACATGGCTTTAAACAAAAAGGAAAATATTAACAACGAAGTAGAGTCCCTACAACACAGATTTATGCTATCTAAATACACATGGGGGAATTAGCACAATATATTCTGTTTATAAACAGAAATTTAAGTAATTAAGTAATGGCTTACAGAATAGGATGCTCGTATGCTGGAAATATTTGGGAGAAAGCCTTTGACATGCTAAGATATATAAACTATATCATGGCTCAGGAATATTTAGAATATTTCAGATAGTAGAAATGACATAGTCTTTGTGTATGGTATGCCTTCAGTACAATTTAGACCACCATTTGTCCTCAAGTAGGTCTATTTAAAGTATAATTGACTGCCCTAGCAATTATTGTGAATAGCAGCTGTCTGCTGGTAAAAAGGCATATATATAATGAGGGAGAAAGGATCAAATACATGCAATAGAAAAGAAAAGCATGAAGAAAATATCTATATAAGGTATTTTAGCCCAGATTTTATGCTTGAAAGGGACAAGGCCTATTAGCCATTTCCAATTAGGGACTATAAAAAAAAAAAATGAATGAAGGTACTCATCTGTTTATGAAAAGCAGCTGGGACTCCCTAAATCCAAAACCAGCAAAAGTTTATTTGTTCTAAAATTGTTGCAGTTTATAGCATTTCATTTATTTTCATTAGCTATGTTAGGTTTTGTGAAAACCTTTCTTGTATCATGTACCTTTCTGCAACACACAAAAACACCTTGCTTTGTTTTTCTCCTAAATAGCTACATAATTAGATGGATTATTTCATGTGGCTGTGCCTGTGTTTGCTGAAGAGAACAAGCCAGATAAATTAGCACTTAGCAGAACACACAATAGCACATAATATGCCCTTGTGTTTCATATAAAGCTTTATTTGTCATTCACGGCTGGTTGGCAAAACTGACTTTGCTTTTGAAAATGACAGGTGGTAGGTACTCTGGTGAGCTCTGTATGGAAAAAGAATCAACCTTCACCAAGACAGTTTCTGTCAATAGCTTCCATGATTTCGTATTCAATCTGGGCTTGTGTTGCTTCTAAAGTTCTGTTTTATTTGCATCTCTTAGGTCCGGCCTCACCAAGGCTCTTTCATAACTGGGATTCTCTACCACAAGGCTGGAAAGGCAGGCTTCCTCTCCTCTCTGCAGGCCTGATTAAAAGACAGGTGAAGTTCAGTATATTTCAATAAGCCTCAACATTCCATGTCAGGAATCAATAGCCCTCCTTCTTTTTTTAGGGGTTATTAAATTGCAGCTGTAACATTAGCCTTCTTTATCTAATTGATTGTCTTTTCACAGGGCTAAGAAAATCAATAGCAGTCAATGGGACTGCCCTGTTTTTACCTAATAGATGTTTTCTCCTAATTGGCTGCCTGGGTGGCTTCACAGAGCTCAGTATGTTTTCAGAAGTCCACAGTATGTTGCAACCCTTGTAAACTATTTTACCCTGTGCAACAGTTATTGATTTTATAATGAAATCTAGAAAAATCAATAGCAATCAGGAATATAGATCAGGATTCCTAGGTACCTTATGACAAAGGTCAAACTCACTTTGCTACCACTTCAAACTGTGATTCAATTAAATGTGTCCTTAAAACATTACATTTTCCAAAGACTTTGATCAAAGTCACTTGATTTGTTGCCCAAGACCTGGCTCAAAAACCAAGAATTAAAACATGTAATTAAAAAATAACATAGCAGTTATTAATGGACTATTTCCCTGTAAAACGAGATAAATCGAAATCATTAAGAGTAAAATCATGAATTTGCTGGGGGAAAAAATGTGACCTATCAAAAGTTCTTGTTCACAAGATATGGTCAGCTATACTAACTTCCTGAGAATTAATAATAAAATGTATAATTTTAAGTGAAAAAATGTATTTGGTAGAATTGCTTAATTCTTTACATTTAATAGTAAGCAGCATTGCCCCAATATAGGAGAAGCACAAGTATTTTCCAACTGGTCCTGCATCACCGAATCTGTGTTCAAATTCCATCTCTGAGTGCTATTAGATTTTTGTGGCTGTATCTGTTTTAAACACATACGTATGTAAATAAGACAATGTTATAAATCAGTTTATGCTACAATCAAGTTATGAAATTCTCAGAAACAACCGTTTCCTCTTTTTTAAAAGAAAAATCACAATTTAAGAGATGTGAATATTAATTATGGCTTTTAAAATTTTAATTTCTCTCCTGAGAGAAAGAAATAGTTTTTACTTCTAAAGATCAAGAAGAGTCAGATTTTCTTTACATTTGTTTTTTCCACCTGCTTCGCTATTGCTGACTTCTGTTGTCTGTTGCTCACTATTATAGATAGAGTTTAATTTGGAATCATAATTTTTCTTGCTATCCTGAATTCTAGACTGGATATGTTTCTCAGATATATTCTCATTACTCATTTTTATTCCAACCCTGAGATTTGCATGTCTGTATTCTTAAATCCCACTTATTTTGATTCCTACCTAATAATAAAACCGAGTAAAAAGTCAGAAATTTCCACCTACACCTTCCCATTTTTGTAAACAATTCTCCTTTTCCCTTGTTATGACAACAAACTGGACATTGTCATTTTTCAAACTAGAATCATAGGCTACAAGGCAGTTTTCTAACACTTTCCAGATTAGCATGCATGTAGCTTAGTCTTTATCATTCTTCAGTGAATTGATGTGCCCTGCTGAAGTGTCGTGCCATTTAATATGCCTAAGCATGATGGGGATGACAGTTCCATAGCCTGTGACAGTCAACCCATGTGTGTGGAGCTGTCTCCAGCTCTAAAATCACGTATCTTCTGTATACGTCGTTTTGACCTCAGTGCCACCAGTTCTTTCTCTATTATCTGGCAAATAAATAGATAAAGAAATCACGTTATAAACCTAACACCATTTACAAGAATAGGACTTTCATATGTACTATTCCTAAAGAAGCCAGAGTCAAGAAAAAATCAAGGAAAGATATTTTTTTATTTCACCAATCTTTGTACAATGGGGGGCAGGGATTGAGGGTGGGGAAGAACACTGAAGATAACGATATCTTTTTCAAGCCTAACAGAGACAAATGTCAAAGAAAGGCACTAAAATATCAACCAGACATTGTCAGTAACGTCCACGTGCCTCAGAACATAATGCTGGTGTGTCTAGTTTAAAGAGTAAGTCAGTGTCCTTCCTTGCTTGGAAGCACAGACTAAAGAACAGTGGAATGAACAAAGTTAGTTTCCCATTCTCTCTCCCCTCTGCTCTGGTGGCCTCTTCTCCAATCTCAGGCACTTAGCACCTTGGAACGTCCCTCTCTCCTATCACCTATTTATAGATTCTCAGGGCAGAGCATGATAAACTGATTCATGCTAAGTATGAATGACTGATAAAGTTAAATATATCACCTCTCCCAAGTCCATCAACTTTTAATATGGATCAAAGCTTAATGCTAGGAGTGTAGATCATCAGTATTGAAACACTTGATCACTGATATAGGGCCTGGAATTTTTTTAGACTCATTTTATGCAAAGCATTAGGTTCTCATAGCATTTTTGAACTAAGAACATGGCATGTCTGTATTTAGAAGGTTACAGTCAAGCATAATAGGAATACATAAGTGTACAGGAAACCAAAATATGTAAAATTGAGTTATATATTACCAAGGATGTTGGTTTTTTGGTATAGCTATCATAGCCACTTACAAATGTGCGAAGTGCTTTTTGCCTGGAAAAAATTTCTTATTTGGTTATTGTGCTAGTTAGGGCCTTACACATCATCAAATGCATTAAAGTTTATGGGCCAGTAAATTAACTTTAATTACCTCATATTACTCTTCATTTTGATAAGTAATCAACAATGTAACTTCTTGAAGCAAGAAAAAGAAAATTCTGTGTGATCAGAGTATTTTGCCATCAGTCTTTACCATTAGAAGGTTTTGGCTGCTTCTTTGGTATTTCTTTCATTTGGGCATGTAGTATTCAATGAATCAAACGTAGTTCACTTTTATCCCCAAGTTGATCTTAGCCCCTTTTAAACAGAAGCACTAACAAAGTCTAAGCAGATTAAATATATATATAAATACACACATTACACATAAATGTGTATGTATATGTAGAATGTTTGTATATGTATATATATTCACAGATATGTATGTGTATATATATATATATAAACGCATATATCTGTATATAGTTGCTAACCATATATATGCACATGTATAAGCATCTGTTCACACAATGGACTCTGAGATTATTCAGGCAAGACAAATTTCAACAGAAAGTTTTTTCCCCAGCATTTCCACTGAAGAGCTCATAAAAAAATGACATCACCGGGCTTCCCTGGTGGCACCTGGAAGAGTCCGCCTGCCGATGCAGGGGACACGGGTTCGTGCCCCGGTCTGGGAAGATCCCACATGCCACGGAGTTATCTTTTTATACACTTTTTCACATCTGAATTAACCCAACTCAAGAGACCTCTTTAGATCCCCAAACAAAAAATATATGTATCAGAGAGCAGGAGTAAATGAAGGGAAACGCTCATCCTTTTTCTTTCTTCTTTGAGTGCCCTTTTTCAGATTGGGAACAAGTATACTGCATTTTAATCCAAATAATCTAAACAGTTGTTTGACTCCTTTTTTAAAACTTCTTTACATAACAAAAAATGAACCATTGCTCTTAAGCTTTTATGGCATTTCATTTTCAAACTGGAGAAAAGAAATGTAGTTTTAAACAAAGCAGTTTTACCTGTAAGTTTAATTGACCATCTTACATTTAAATTCTAGCATGACAGATCAGAAGAAGTAATGATTCGATCATTTTATTTGTATTTCTAAAACAGGATATATATTATGCTTTTATCAGAAACGTATGAATTGGTGATTATCATACAAATATTCACTGGTTTCTGACTGACCATAATCTAGAAGAGGAACAGGCCCCAGACTCACTCTGCATTGACAAGGTCACAAGAGATGGCCAGCAAAGGACAAGGTGCAGAGCCAAGGAGATGAATGACATATTTTAACTGAAAGACCGCTTGCTCCCTCCATGGAAGCTAAGTTAAAAGCAGTGTATTCTATTTGGATTGCCTTTTCTTCTGCCTTCATGTACTGTGCTAGATGAAAGCCATAAGTAATCTGAAGAAGATAACCATTAGAAAATCATGTTTATTATACTGAGAACTGAGAGGAAGAACTTTTCAAGAATGAACACGAACAGGGGATTTATCTGTGATCTCTGAAAGTAAGCCAGACGATGTAGGAACTGAGACAAACTGATGACAGTGTAGGGGCTAAATTCTAATCTCTGCAGGCTGGATTGTCACAGGTTAGTGAAAAGCCTGTTGGCAACAACACAGTCTGTCTTGAGTTGGAAATAGTTACTGAATACAGGTATCTCTCTGACAACTTAATGAGCCATAATTGTTACAACACTTGGACTTCACAGGAAAATTAGAGTAACCTTATGCAGTATCAATATGAAGTGGGTGTTCATGATTTTTAAATATTGCTTAGATTTTTGCATCCAAAAGAATTATAGATCATTATAGATCATCTGTCCAGCTGGTTTATCAAGTGAAAACATGTTTGATCATGGCCCTTATCATGAATATAGGTAGCATATTAAAATCATGAAAATAATTTCTTCCAACACATTTATTTATGTTCTGCTTATGTCACAAAGGGAACATGATTTCAAAAAGAAATTAACAGCTCTATTGAGTTACCAGCTGTGACAAAGACACTCTCTGACACTGTGTTGATGCTGTGTCTGTGTTGAAAATTGATCGAATGCTTCATGGAAAACTGACATTGAGAGGTATAATCAAGTAATTGAAGATTTTTAAACTCTCCCACATTCTCTGAAGAATCATTTAATTTTTTAGCGATTTATTTAAATATACACCAAAAGGTTTGTCTGACATGTAAAGACAGAATTTCTTTTAAAATATGGAATAAAATTGAATGTTCTATAGAAATGGAAAAGAAAAGCCAACCCTGCTTCCAACTGGGAAAGTGATTGCTAGCTAGCCTTCAATCCCTACCAGAGCTATTCTTCCTTGGTCCTCTAGGGATTAGGATAAAGTGGGGAGAAGTGGAGATTGTGGGATTGGTGTGGGAAGTCAGAGCAGGATGGTATGGTACTGGGATAAAATGAAATCCCCTCTAGGTTCTTACTTCTTGAGGGCAATTATTCTGCCTTACCAACCTCAGCAACTGATGTTTACCAGGATATTCTTATAATGTAAGATTGTTTTAATATAATTCAAATGTTCAATATGTGTGGCGTTTTGGTGAGCTATTTGGGGGAGTTCACTAGAGCCGATGTACTCATTCATTTAACATAAAGGTCCAGCATGCTTAAGTTCCGGGTGTTCTTCTGGTACTGGGTGAATAAGACAAAGTCCCTGCCCCCATGAATCTTACATGGTAGAAGGTTATTATGAAGAAGAATATTATTATTAACCCAATCTCACTGTTTAATGACCATGAGCACTTCAGTATGTCTCAATCCCAGTTTTAGATGCTATGATAGAGCTTTTTTCTGCTCTATTTCACCACATATTATTTAAATAAATGCTTATTAATATATGTGGATATAATTATATATACTGATATAATTATATGTTCATATAATTCTCGACTGGTAGCCAATGGTCATAAGCCAACCACCCTGCCATAAATTCAAATAACTTTTTCTATTGTCATTATGATATTACTATTATAATCATACTTACAAATCCTAAATTACTTTAAACTGGTCTCCATCTTCAATATCCCAAAGTTAATCACTCATCAAGAACTGCTATTGATTTCTGTGAATTTACTTTTATATTCTTTTACCTGTTCAGTTTTGAAGTAAACATCCTTTTCAAACTTCATTGATAAATTACTTCACTAAGCTGCAAGCAAAACCCTGACTTAGTGTCTTCAGAAATGCCAAATGATTTCCTGAACATATTTTTTGTAATATGCAATGTAAAAAGTCCAACAAGCAATTGAAATTTGCCTTCACTCTATACTTAGCTAAATTCTCTGAAATATATTAGTTTTTCTTTAAATATATTAATATATTCTATTAATTTATTAATAACAGTTCTTTTCCAGCTAATATTAATTTGTATACAGTTCAGTGGAGAAAATTGAAAAGGAAATCCCCCCAAAAGCTAGGAAACCAAAAAATTATCCATAATACAACTGTAAATTATGACCTCTGTTCATTTTTAATGAATCAATTCTCAATTTAATTTTACACTTACAAAAACAGAGATCATGATATACATACTAAATTTAAGGTATCATTTACATAAAATGAAATGCATCCATTTTAAATAAACAGGTTAAGAATTCTTTACCCAATTACATTGTGTGTGCTGACGGGGGAGTAGGGGGGACAGCTCGTCATACCACCAAGCAACGCGTTGCTACATTAAATTTCCTACAATTTAAGTCAATTCTGACACTAGTGTCAGGTCCCACAGGTTAAGGGCTCAGTCCTACAAGGCCTCGCCCCACACACACACACTTCAGATGCCAGTCACAAGTTCGGGTTGTCACTGTGCTTTTGACTAACTGGCTATAGATCGAAGGTTCCAACAGTCCCACCCTGGGGTTCAATTAATTTGCAAGGGGAGCTCGCAAAACTCAGAGAACCATTTTATTTACTAGATTCCTGGTTTATTATGAAAGGATATAACTCAGGAACAACCAGATGGAAGCGATGCATAGGACAATGTATGCGGAAAGGGCTTGGAGCTTCTGGCCCTCTTTGAGTGGACCACTCTCTCCAAATCTCCGTGTGTTCACCATCCTGCGGGTTCTCTGAATCTCATCATTTTTTTTGTGGCCACACCACTTGGCTTGCGGGATCTTAGTTCCCTGAGCAGGGATGGAACCCAGGCCCTTCGCAGTAAAAGCGCAGAGTCCTAACCACTGGACCACCAGCGAATTCCCAACCTCATCATTTTGGGTTTTTTTTATGGAGACTTTATTATGTAGGCATAATTGATTAAATCATTGGCCATAGGTGATTAAACTCAACCTTCAGCCCTTCTTCCCTCTAGTAAGTTGGTGGGGGCCAGGCCAGGGGATCGAAAGTTCCAATACTAAAATCACTTGGTTGGCTCAACTGGCATCCTTAGGTGCCTTTAAAAAATGACCTTATTAGCATAAATCCAGTTGTGGTGACAGGGGCTTGTTATGAATGACAGGACACCCATTTCACCTTTATGCCTCTGAATCTATTTCAGGAACTGAGGACAAGAGAGCAAATATTGTAATAAAAGGTGCTCCCATTGTTCCTATCACTCAGAAAATTTCAAGAGTTTTGGGAACTGTGAGCCAGGAACCATGGATGAAGACCAAATATATATGAGGAATATATTTCAGTCATCTGAATGACCAAACGTATATTTCTTATAAATCACAGCATCACACAGGCTGATGAGTAATGATAGTTTATACACTCAGGTAATCATCATCTCAGTCAAAATATAGAATACTTACATAATCCCAGAACAATCCCTCCTGTCAATTTTGAGCTGCCCCCCTCCCGGATTTCACCCAAGACAACCACTGATTTTTGTTACTGTAATATAAATTTGTCTTTCTTAGCATTTTGTATAAGTGGAATCATATAATATAAACTGTTTTATGTCTGACTTATTTCACTTATCATGATATTTTCTAAAGTTTTTTTTATTGTGATAAGAACACTTAACATTAGCTCTACTCTCCTAACAAAATTTTAAGTACAAAATACAGTATTGTTAACTATAGGTACAGTGTTGTACAGAAGATCTCTAAAACGTATTCATATCTTGAATAACTGAAACTTTATACCCTTCAAATGGCAACTCCCCATTTCCTTCCTTGCCCCCCCCACCCCAGTCTCTGGTAAACACCATTCTGATGTCTGTTTTTATGAGTTTGACTATTTTAGATACTTCACATAAATGGAATCATGCAATATTTGTGCTTTTGTGTCTGGCTTATTTCACTTAGCATGTATTCCAGGGTCATCCATATTGTCTCATAGGGCAATATTTCCTTCTTTTTAAGGCTGAATAGTGTTCCATCATGTGTATATAACACATTTTCTTTCCATCAATGGACATTTAGGTTATTTCCATATCTTGGCTATTGTATTATTATTATATTATCACTGCAGTGAACATGGGAGTGCATATCTCTTCAAGATTCTGATTTCAGTTCTTCTGGATATTACCCAGAAGCAGGATTGCTAGATCATATGATAATTCTATAATTAGTTTTTTGAAGAACTTCCATACAGGTTTTCGTAGCACTGTACCATTTGCATTTCTACCATTTAAAAAAATGACTGAAATTAATGAATATTTAGCAAAGTCACAGGATATAAGCTCAATATATAAAATTTAATTGTATTTCTGTATCTACCAAAGAACAATTAGAAAATGAAATTGAAAATTAACAACAGTTTTAAGACCCATTAAAAATAATTAGGAATTAGTATAAAAGTATATATGCAAATATCAACATTTGAAAGTACAAAGTATTGCTAAGAGAAATAAAGAAGATCTAAATAATTTGAGGGATATATTATGATGAGTTGGAAAAACTCAAAATTGTTAAAATGTACATTTTCCACAATTTGATGTGTAGAATAAAATCAATCTCAACCAGAATTTGATTATAAAAATAAAAATGTTTTTATTACATTCTCATTTTTTGAAGGGTATTTTCTCAAGCTATAGAATTTTTTAACATCTTTATTGGAGTATAATTGCTTTACAATGGTATATTAGTTTCTGCTGTATAACAAAGTGAATCAGCTATATGTATACGTATATCACCATATCCCCTCCCTCTTGCCTCTCCCTCCCACCCTCCCTATCCCACGCCTCTAGGTGGTCACAAAGCACTGAGCTGATCTCCTTGTGCTATGTGGCTGCTTCCCACTAGCTATCTATTTTACATTTGGTAGTGTATATATGTCAATGCTACTCTTTCACTTCGTCCCAGCTTACCCTTCCCTGTTCCTGTGTCAAGTCCATTCTCTACCTCTGTGTCTTTATGCCTGTCCTGCCCCTAGGTTCATCAGGACCTTTTTTTTTTTTTTTTTTAGATTCCATATATATGTGTTAACATACGGTATTTGTTTTTCTCTTTCTGACTTACTTCACTATGTATGACAGACTCTATGTCCATCCACCTCACTGCAAATAACTCAGTTTCGTTTCTTTTTATGGCTGAGTAATATTCCATTGTATATATGGGCCACATCATCTTTATGCATTCATCTGTTGATGGACACTTAGGTTGCTTCCATGTCCTGGCTATTGTAAATAAAGCTGCAATGAATATTGTGGTACATGACACTTTTTGAATTATGGTTTTCTCAGGGTATATACCCCGTAGTGGGATTTCTGGGTCGTATGGTAGTTCTATTTTTAGTTTTTAAGGAACCTCAATACTGTTCTCCATAGTGGCTGTATCAATTTACATTCCCACCAACAGTACAAGAGGGTTCCCTTTTCTCACCCCCTCTCCAGCATTTATTGTTTGTAGATTTTTTGATGATGGCCATTCTGACCTGTGTGAGATGATACCTCATTGTGGTTTTGATTTGCATTTCTCTAATGATTAGTGATGTTGAGCATCCTTTCATGTGTTTGTTGGCAATCTGTATATCTTCTTTGGAGAAATGTCTATTTAGGTCTTCTGCCTATGTTTGTATTGGGTTTTTTGTTTTTTTGATATTGAGCTGCATGAGCTCCTTGTATATTTTAGAAATTAATCCTTTGTCAGTTGCTTCGTTTGCAAATATTTTCTCCCATTCTGAAGGTTGTCTTTTCATCTTGTTTATGGTTTCCTTTGCTGTGCAAAAGCTTTTAAGTTTCATTAGGTCCCATTTGTTTATTTTTGTTTTTCTTTCCATTTCTCTAGGAGGTGGGTCGAAAAGGATCTTGCTGTGATTTATGTCATAGAGTGTTCTGCTTATGTTTTCCTTTAAGAGTTTTATAGTGTCTGGCCTTAAATTTAGGTCTTTAATCCATTTTGAGTTTATTTTTGTGTATGGTGTTAGGGAGTGTTCCAGTTTCATTCTTTTACATGTAGCTGTCCAGTTTCCCAGAACCACTTATTGAAGAGGCTGTCTTTTTTCCATTGTATATCCTTGCCTCCTTTGTCAAAGATAAGGTGGCCATATGTGCATGGGTTTATCTCTGGGCTTTCTATCCTATTCCATTGATCTATACTTCTGTTTTAGTGCCAGTACCATATTGTCTTGATTACTGTAGCTTTGTAGTATAGTCTGAATCAGGGAGCCTGATTCCTCCAGCTCCATTTTTCTTTCTCAAGATTGCTTAGGCTATTTGGGGTCTCCTGTGTTTCTGTACAAATTGTAAAATTTTTTGTTGTAGTTCTGTGAAAAATGCCATTGGTAGTTTGATAGGGATTGCACTGAATCTGTAGATTGTTGAGCTATCGAAATTTTTTTTAATGTGACTTTTTTAGCATTGGTTTTCAGCAGTTTTAATAAGAATTGCCCAAGTATGGTTTTCTTTGTACTTAACCTTTTTGAGGTTTGCTGAGGGCTTGAATCTCTAAGTCAATTTTTCATCAAATTTGGGAAAATTTTGGCCATTATTTATTGGAACACTGTTTTCTTCATTTCTTCACTTTTTTCTCCTGAGGCTTTTTAAAAACATGTATTTTAGTCATTCATTTTTGTACCTGAATTACCTGTTCATTTTTCCTCAATTTCTTTTCTTTTTTAGATTGCATTATTTCTGTTGATCTTTTATAGAGTTCAGAGACTCTTTAATATGACTCTCCAATCACCTGTCAAGCACTTTCAGTGAATTTATTTCATCTCTTTTATAATAGTTTTCAGTTTTAAAGTTTCCTTTTGACTCTTGTTTTATGGTTTGCATTTCTCTGCTGGTATTCCCTACCTGTTCCCTCACTAATTCTCTGACTATATTTTCCCTTATTTTTTTAAACATTTATAATAGCTTTTTTAAAAGGTTTCCTCTAAATCCAACATTTGGACCATTTTAAAATTACTCTGGAATATTTTTTCTTGACTCTAGGTCACATTTTTCTATTTCTTTGCATATAGTTATTGATTTGCCTTGTATTTTGTAGATGATATAGAGATTCTAGTTCTATTTTCTTCCTCTGAAGGATTTTGATTTTTGTTCCTGTGGTTATTTCTAATAACTGGCTGATCATCTTGATCTTGTTTTATGAGCAGTTCTGCAGAAATCTGAATTTTCTCAAACCCCTCTTATTTTGAGGAACTCGACCTTCCAAATCTGTCTTCCCAGAAGATCTTGTCAGGATTCAAATTTAGACTCTGTTAGAGAAGGAGTAGAATAGGCTTTACTTTAGGGCATGGCCCTTACTGTTAATTCATAGACTTTCTGACTTCTATGCTGGTGCCCAGATTTTTCAGTTTGCTAGGATATTAAAAATGTCTCCACTTTGCATGTGCCTGACCTGCCTTGTCC
The DNA here is from genome assembly GCF_963455315.2 of Globicephala melas. Lineage (NCBI taxonomy): Eukaryota > Metazoa > Chordata > Mammalia > Artiodactyla > Delphinidae > Globicephala > Globicephala melas. The sequence goes on along the minus strand of NC_083316.1, from coordinate 39,382,947 downwards.
CCAGCACTATTTAATCTATATTGCCTCTGTGCTATTCTGTTACAAGCCTACCACAGCCACTCTTTGCTATGTCTTATGTAGTGTTGCCTGCCCTTAGCCAAGGATTCACAGAAAAGCCTCGCACAATTTCCTCATGTCTCTGTCTGCATAGGTCTCTGCCATCTAGAGGTCTGTCCGGTGTTTCAGCTACTCCTAACTTTGTAGGGCTCTGTGTGGACCCTAGGTTTTTGTGCTTATGGTCAAGAAATTGTTCCCTGGTGAGGTCTGGGTAATCGTAGGATCAAATCATAAGTTTCTCTTTCTTTGAGAAATATAGTTTTGTTCTGTTGTTGCAATATCTGGAAACAAATATTGTTTAAATATCTGATGAAACTGTTTCATCAGTTATAGTCTTTATTGGGAAAGCTAGTCTAGTACTAGCTACTGTTATAGCCAAAAAAAAAAAAGTCTATATTTATGGTTTGAGCATTTTTTCACTTGTCAATAGATAATGAACATTTTTCCATGCCAACATGATTTTTTTTAATTTGCACAGTATTCCATTACAAAAGTGAATTAGTTTATATAATATATCTTCTATGTTTGAGGGTTTGATTAAATCTAATAGTTTTTAGTGTCTTCTATGTGCCATGCATCGGACCAAGAGTTTTACAGAGCAAGCTCATTTGATTCTTGCAACAAACCTGTGAAGTAGGGGCACAAAACTGAATTTTCCAAATGAGGAAAAAGGCATAGAAAATTAAAATAATTTACTCAAAATCACCAAATCAGTAAAGTGAAGCTGAGATTTATGTCTAATTATAATATACAATTCGACTCTCATGTGTTTAACTCAATATCAAAAATCTCTTTGATGTATAAAATAATGGTATTACATTTAATTAAAAATTTATTAATACAGAGATTTAAATTTTTTATAGTTTAACTAGTCATAAGTGTTTCAAACTCTGTGACTCGCTGGTTTATATCTTTTGCTCCATTTGTCCTGAGGTACTCATGTTTTATTTGTTTCTAAGAACTCTGTGTATAAAATGCTATCTACCAATCAATTCTTATACACTACCTATGCTTTTTGCAAAAAGAGTTGATCATATTTTAAAATTATATAAATGTTTACCTGTATGTTTTTAGGGTATTTTTGGTTTTTTGTTTCCTTTAAGTTTTTTGTTTTTTTAATAAATTTATTTGTTTTGGGCTGCGTTGGGTCTTCATTGCTGTGCACGGGCTTTCTCTAGTTGCAGTGAGCGGGGGTTACTCTTCCTTGCGGTGACAGGCTTCTCATCACAGTGCCTTCTCTTGTTGTGGAGCACAGGCTCTAGGTGCATGGGCTCAGTAGTTGTGGCTCTCGGGCTCTAGAACACAGGCTCAGTAGTTGTGGCGCATGGGCTTAGTTGCTCTGAAGCATGTGGGATCTTCCTAGACCAGGGCTCGAACCCCTGTCCCCTGCATTGGCAGGTGGATTCTTAACCACCGTGCCACCAGGGAAGCCTCTATTTCCTTTCATTTTAACCATTATTTTTTTTCTTTCAACAAATCAGTAACTAAAAAGATATCATTGATTTAAAATTGAATAATTTTATTTATAAAACATTTAAATATTTGTATGTATGTGTCTGAGCTTTCTATTTTTTTGTTGTTCTGGTTGATTATATTGTCACTACTTTAGTGTACAGTAGTACATTTCTTTAATAATTTTATTTTAATTAAGATATCCTTTTATGAGGGTTGTCATGAGTGGCTCTGAGGAAGGCCAGTTTTGGGGGCGTCTTGCTCTAGCTGAGGGGGCACCTTGGGAACGATGGTGGAAGGAGATTCTCGCAGCACCAGCCTGCTGGCTGCAGAGACTGCAAGTCTGGAAGAGTAGCTGCAAAGATGGGGAGAAGTTATGCTGATGGCAGATGAAGTCTTCCAATGGGGAAGAGCTTGGTTTCCACCTGCCATCATGGGTATGGTTTCTTTGGTGTTTCTGACTATCTACTATCTAGATCCATCCATTCTGTCCGGTGTTTCCTGTTTTGTTGTTTCTGTGCTTGGCTGACTACCTTGTTCCCATTCTAGCACCTAGAATTTTTGGCTCCAATAAATGGACCACTGAGTAATAGCAGTGAGTCCTTGAAATTTGAAGCAATCTAGTAAAAACTCGACACAGAGCTGTGGGCTGGTAGAAACACCTCCTTATGCTAAAGAAAGAAAGGCCTAAACTGTACTTCATGACCATGATCATTTCTCTTGCTGTGGTTGTTTGGGTGGGACAGCAAGTCCACAACCTCCTTCTCTCCTACCTGATAGTGACTTTCTTACTCTTGCTTCCTGGACTAAACCAACATGGAATCATTTCGAAGTACATTGGAATGGCCAAAAGAGAGATAAACAAGCTTCTCAAACAAAAAGAAAAGAAAAATGAATAATGCATCTGCTTTATTCGGTGTGATTAATGGTGTATACATTGTCCTTGGGGATAGTGTCTGTTATGCTGTCTGGATACAAAAATGTTACAGATGTAGCTCTTTGCTGTCCCTCATTCTGCCCTTAGTGGAAATTCCGACTTGCCAAGTAAGGCTTTATGCCCAGTGTCTTCATGGGTGTGTTCTCATCAGCTGGCCTTATATGGACAACTCATTCATCATTACCACTTGTTTTGGTTTTTCTCACCCAGGGTTAATTGAACTCTTACTTTTAAAATAATATAGTGGTGAACTTCATCCTTTAGTACAGTTAACAGTGGCTTGGGATAACTGTTCAAGTTGATTTTTGCTTTAGCTGGATACAAAATCATGGTCTGTGACTACAGGAAGCTGGTTCTACTGTCTGCTTCCACAGTCTGCTTAAACAACAGTCTGGTTTCATGAATATAGAAACCAAGTTTACCACTTCTGATGAAGAGACCAATTAAGATTCATTCCTCATTCTGTTTCTATACTGTGGGAGAAGAATCCTTGTGGAATAAAATGAACCTAATTCCATGGCCTAGTATGTGTTGGCTTCTCCCTTGTGCAGAATTTAGCAACTTGTTGGAAACATTGATCCTTCCTCCCAAATGGGGAATCTGACAGGCTTAGAACTCTTGTTCCCTTGCACTTAAAGTTAGTACATCCTTAAAGGCTTTTTAGTAGCAAGCTTACACAAGATGGTATTTAGGATTTTTAGCATACTTTTAATTTCAGATTTTCAGCTAACTGAAACTAAAGTACATAATAGGTTGAGTCATGTCTATGACCTTCATTCCAAGACCAGCCAATAAAGAACAAAACTCATCCTGTGTTTAGTCAAGATTCATTTCAGTAGAAAATCCTACTAGTTTTTCAAGACCAGAATAAGCCTTTAAAGGTAAGCCTCAAGTTTCTCATTTTATGGTAACACTGGCTGCTTTTGGTCCCCATAGATGGAGCAGTTGAAATCTGTAGGAATGAACTTCTGAGGGCTGGAAATGTGACATATTTGGGAACAATTTTTAAACTGATTAACTAGCTATAATATAGTTTTGTGAATTTATTGCACTGATGCTATAAAACCTGGACCTTGTGGTATATCTGTTCCTAAAGAAAAATTGTTTTCTCCCCTTCAGTATTGCTGTAACAGTGGCACCATGTAGCATATGTTTGACTTTTCTTTTTTAATATTTCGTATACAAGCTACCATAATTTACATGTGTTTCCTCATTGTAAATAAGCTTGTCTTCCTATCTGGATTTTTGTGTTTATGTGTGTTCTACCAATTAACTACTTTTGCGATTTTAATCCTGTGTTATTTCTTCTACTTTTTTTGTGTAAAAGGGGAAAAATAAAAAAGCTGGAATCCAAAAAAAAAAAGATATTCTTTTATCTACCTTATAGATTTTGTTATATTGTCTTCTTATTAGTTATTCTATGTATTTTATACTTGAAGAAAACCCTCTAAAAGCTTTCTTTCTTTTTTTTTTTTCATGTCACTATGTGGCTTGTGAGATCTCAGTTCACCGGTCAGGGATTGAACCTGGGCCACAGCAGTGAAAGCCAGGAATCCTAACCACTAACTAGGCTAGCAGGGAACTCCTGAAGCTTTCCTTTTTAATTTATGTAACTTGGCACTTTTGTTTATGTCTTTTTACTAATTCTTAATCTTATGTTACAGATGCCCAAACAAGTATCATAAATTTTGCTATTTGATTGTCCTTGTAGCTTATATTACATACTCAATTTCCATAAATATACAATGAGTGTTAGTAGAAAGACTATAATTCCTGCGTGAAGAGCACATTATTTAAGTTATATACCTGAAATATCAGCATGTGAATTAAATAAATAAGTCCTGGGAATGTAATGCACAACATGGTGACTATAGTTAATAATACTGTATTGTGTATTTGAAAGTTGCCAAGATGAGACCTTCAAGATGGCAAAAGGTCACCTTCTTCTCCACAAATACATCAGAAATACATCTACATGTGGAACAACTGCTACAGAACACCTACTGAATGCTGGCAGAAGACCTCTGACCCCCCAAAAGGCAAGAAACTCCCCACGTACCTGGGTAGGGCAAAAGAAAAAAGAAAAAACAGAAGAATAGGGATGGGACCTGCACCAGTGGGAGGGAGCTGTGAAGGAGGAAAGGTTTCCACACACTAGGAAGCCCCTTCGTGGGCAGAGACTGTGGGTGGCAGAGGGGGGAAGCTTCGGAGCCACGGAGGAGAGCACAGCAACATGGGTGCAGAAGGCAAAGCGGAGAGATTCCTGCACAGAGGATCAGTGTCGACCAGCACTCACCAGTCCAAGACGCTTGTCTGCTCAATGGCCGGGGCGGGCGGGGGCTGGAAGCTGAGGCTCGGGCTTCGGTCGGATCCCAGGGAGAGGACTGGGGTTGGCGGCGTGAACACAGCCTGAAGGGGGCTAGTGCGCCACAGCTAGCCGGGAGGGAGTCCTGGAAAAGGTCTGGAGCTGCCTAAGAGGCAAGAGACCATTCTTTCGGGGTGCACGAGGAGGGGGGGATTCAGAGCACCACCTAAACGAGCTCCAGAGTTGGGTGTGAGCTGTGGCTACCAGCACGGACACCAGAGATGGGCATGAGATGCTACGGCTGCTGCTGCCACCACCAAGAAGTCTGTGTGCAAGCACAGGTCACTCTTCACACCTCCCCTCCCAGGAGCCTGTGCAGCCCGCCACTGCCAGGGTCCCATGATCCAGGGACAACTTCCCCGGAAGAACACGTGGCACGCCTCAGGCTGGTGCAAAGTCACGCTGGCCTCTGCTGCCACAGGCTCACCCCGCATCTGTACCCCTCCCCCACCCCGGCCTGAGTGAGCCAGAGCCCCCGAATCAGCTGCTCCTTTAACCCCGACCTGTCAGAGCAAAGAACAAATGCCCTTAGGCAACCTTCATGCAGACACAGGGCCAAATCCAAAGCTGAACCCCAGGAAATGTGCGAACAAAGAAGAGAAAGGGAAATCTCTCGCAGCAGCCTCAGCAGAGGATTAAATCTCCACAATCAACTTGATGTACCGTGCATCTGTGGAATACCTGAATAGACAACAAATCATCCCAAAATTGTGGCAGTGGACTTCGGGAGCAATGATTATATATATATATATATATATATATATATATATATATATACTGTCCTTTTTCTCTTTTTGTGACTGTGTATTTGTATGCTTCTTTGTGTGATTTTGTCTGTATAGCTTTGCTTTTACCATTTGTCCTAGGGTTCTGTCTGTCCGTTTTTTTGTTGTTTTTTTTTAGTATAGTTTTTAGTGCTTGTTATCATAAGTGGATTTGTTTTCTGGTTTGGTTGCTCTCTTCTTTCTTATTTTTTTCTTTTTTTATTATTGCTCTTTAATTTTTTTTAATTTTTTTTAATTTTTTTATTTTTTTGCAGTATGTGGACCTCTCACTTTTGTGGCCTCTCCCGTTGCAGAGCAGAGGCTCCGGACATGCAGGCTCAGTGGCCGTGGCTCATGGGCCTAGCCACTCTGCGGCATGTGAGACCTTCCCGGACTGGGGCACGGACCCGTGTCCCCTGCATCGGCAGGCAGCCTCTCAACCACTGCGCCACCAGGGAAGCCCTAATTTTTAATAATTATTTTTTATTTTAATAACTTTATTTTATTTTATTTTTTCTTTCTTTCTTTCTTTTTTTCTCCCTTTTCTTCTGAGCTGTGTGGCTGACAGGGTCTTGGTGCTCCGGCCAGGTGTCAGGCCTGTGCCTCTGAGGTGGGAGAGCCAAGTTCAGGACATTAGTCTGCCAGAGACCTCCCGGCTCCACGTAATATCAAACGGTGAAAGGTTTCCCAGAAATCTCCATCTCAACGCTAAGACCCACCTCCACTCAACGAACAGCAAGCTACGGTGCTGGACACCCTATGCCAAACAACTAGCAAGAGAGGAACACAAACTCACCCATTAGCAGAGAGGCTGCCTAAATTCATATAAGGTCACAGACACCCCAAAACACACCACCGGACACAGTCCTGACCACCAGAAAGACAAGATCCAGCCTCATCCACCAGAACACAGGCACTAGTCCCCTCCACCAGGAAGTCTACACAACCCACTGAACCAATCTTAGCCATTGGGGGCAGGCAACAAAAACAACAGGGAACTATGAACCTGCAGCCTGTGAAAAGGAGACCCCAAATACAGTAAGTTAAGCAAAATGAGAAGACAGAGAAACACACAGCAGATGAAGGAGCATGGTAAAAACCCATTAGACCAAACAAAGAGGAAATAGGCAGTCTATCTGAGAATGAAATCAGAGTAATGATAGTAAAGATGATACCAAATATTGGAAATAGAATGGAGAAAATACAAGAAACGTATAACAAGGACCTAGAAGAACTAAAGAGCAAACCAACAATGATGAACAACACAATAAATTACATTAAAAATTCTCTAGAAGGAATCAATAGCAGAATAACTGAGGCAGAACGGATAAGTGACCTGGAAGATAAAATAGTGGAAATAACTACTGCAGAACAGAATAAAGGAAAAGAATGAAAAGAATTGAGGACAGTCTCTGAGACCTCTGGGACAACATTAAACACACCAACATTCGAATTATAGGGGTCCCAGAAGAAGAAGAGAAAAAGAAAGGGACTGAGAAAATATTTGAAGAGATTATAGTTGAAAACGTCCCTAATATGGGAAAGGAAATAGTTAATCAAGTCCAGGAAGTGCAGAGAGTCCCATACAGGATAAATCCAAAGAGAAACACACCAAGACACATAGTAATCAAACTATCAAAAATTAAATACAAAGAAAAAATATTAAAAGCAGCAAGGGAAAAATAACATACAAGGGAATCCCCATAAGGTTAGCAGCAGATCTTTCAGCAGAAACTCTGCAAGCCAGAAGGGAGTGGCAGGACATATTTAAAGTGATAAAATAGAAAAATCTACAACAAAGATTACTCTACTCAGCAAGGATCTCATTCAGATTTGACGGAGAAATTAAAACCTTTACAAACAAGCAAATCTAAGAGAATTCAGCACCACCAAACCAGCTTTACAACAAATGCTAAAGGAACTGCTCTAGGCAGGAAACACAAGAGAAGGAATAGACCTACAATAACAAACCCAAAACAATTAAGAAAATGGTAATAGGAACATACATGTCGATAATTATCTTAAATGTAAATGGATTAATTGCTCCAACCAAAAGACATAGACTGGCTGAATGGATACAGAAAGAAGACCCATATATATGCTGTCTACAAGAGACTGACTTCAACCTAGGGACACATACAGACTGAAAGTGATGGGAAGGAAAAAGATATTCCATGCAAATGTAAATCAAAGGAAAGCTGGAGTAGCAATTCTCATATCAGACAAAATAGACTTTATAACAAAGACTATTACAAGAGACAAAGAAGGACACTACATAATGATCAAGGGATCAATCCAAGAAGAAGATATAATAATTGTAAATATTTATGCACCCAACATAGGAGCACCTCAATATATAAGGCAAATGCTAACAGCTATAAAAGGGGAAATTGACAGTAACACAATCATAGTAAGGGACTTTAACACCCCACTTTCACCAATGGACAGGTCATCCAAAATGAAAATAAATAAGGAAACACAAGCTTTAAATGATACATTAAACAAGACGGGCTTAATTGATATTTATAGGACATTCCATCCAAAAACAACAGAATACACTTTCTTCTGAAGTGCTCATGGAACATTCTCCAGGGTAGATCATATTTTGAGTCACAAATCAAGCCTTGGTAAATTTAAGAAAATTGAAATTGTATCCAGTATCTTTTCCAACCACAACGCTATGAGACTACATATCAAGTACATGAAAAAATCTGTAAAAAATACAAACACATGGAGTCTAAACAATATGCTACTAAATAACCAAGAGATCACTGAAGAAATCAAAGAGGAAATAAAAATATACCTAGAAACAAGTGACAATGAAATCATTATGACCCAAAACCTATGGGATGCAGCAAAAGTAGTTCTAAGAGGGAAGTTTATAACAATACAATCCTACCTCAAGAAACAAGAAACATCTCAAATAAACAACCTAACCTTACACCTAAAGTAATTAGAGAAAGAAAAACAAACAAAAAAAACCCCCAAAGTTAGCAGAAGGAAAGAAATCGTAAGGATCATATCAGAAATAAATGAAAAAGAAATGAAGGAAATGACAGCAAAGATCAATAAAATTAAAGCTGGTTCTTTGACAAGGTAAACAAAATTGATAAACCATTAGCCAGACTCATCAAGAAAAAAAGGAGACTCAAACGAACAGATTTAAAAAGTGAAAAAGGAGGAGTAACAACTGACAGTGCAGAAATACAAAGGATCATGAGAGATTACTACAAGCAGCTATATGCCAATAAAATGGACAACCTGGAAGAAATGGACAAATTCTTAGAAAAGCACAACCTTCTGAGACTGAACCAGGAAGAAATAGAAAATATAAACCGACCAATCACAAGCACTGAAATGAGTCTGTGATTAAAAATGTTGGAACTTGTTCCTTTTGAAAAAGTGTTTCTTTGGAAGTCAGATTTACTATTTCCAGAAAGAAAGTTTTTGTTAGAATATATTTAAGCATTCAAAAAAATATATTGTGCCCTTTAGATAACTAAAAGCTGTTTTAAAGTTGAAAAAAATATTTAAATGTATGTTGAAACTATGGTAGCTCATGGCAGGCCCTCTGAAGGTCCAATGGTACAGTGAGAAATCAAACATAGAAGGACTTATATATGATATAAAAAGTTACCTTACATGATAGTAGGAACACTCTTGAATGCTGATGTTGTTCCTTCCCCAACCCAGTGGTACAAGGGGAAAGATTCTTTTTATTCTTTTTTTTACTGAAATATTATTGATTTACAATGTTGTGTTAGTTTCAGGTGTACAGCAAAGTGATTCAGTTATACATACATATATATATTTTTTTCAGAGTCTTTTCCCTTATAGGTTATTACAAAATATTGGGTATAATTCCCTGTGCTATACAGTAGGTACTTGTTAGTTATCTATTTTATATATAGTGGTGTGTATATTTTAATCCCAAATTCATAATTTATTCCAGCCCCCCTTCCCCTTTGGTAACCATAAGTTTGTTTTATGTATCTGTGGCTCTATTTCTGTTTTATATATAAGTTCATTTGTATCTTTTTTTCAATCCCACATATAAGTGATATCATATGTTATTTGTCTTTGTCTGGCTTACTTCACTTAGTATGATAATCTCTAAGTCCATCCATGTTGCTGCAAATGGCATTATTGCATTCTTTTTTATGGCTGAGTAATATTCCATTGTGTATATATAACACATCTTCTTTATCCATTCATCTGTTGATGGACACTTAGGTGGTTTCCATGTCTTGGCTATTGTAAATAGTGCTGCAATGAACACAGCACTTTTTTTTGTATCTTTTCAAATTATGGTTTTCTCTGAATATATCTCCAGGAGTGGGATTGCAGGATCATATGATAACTCTATTTTTAGTTTTTTTAAGGAACATCCATACTGTTCTCCATAGTGGTTGTACCAACTTACATTCCCACCAACAGTGTAGGAGGGTTCCCTTTTCTCCACATCCTCTCCAGCATTTATTATTTGTAGACTTTTTGAAGATGGTCATTCTGACAGAATTAAGAATTAAGGTGATACCTCATTGTAGTTTTGATTTGCATTTCTCTGATAATTAGCTATGTTGAGGATCTTTTCATGTGCCTCTGGCCATCTGTATGTCTTCTTTGGATAAATGTCTATTTAGATCTTCTGCCCATTTTTTGATTGAGTTGTTTGTTTGTTTGATATTGAGCTATATGAGCTCTTTGTATATTTTGGAGATTAATTCCTTGTCGGTCACATCGTTTGCGAATATTTTCTCCCATTCTATATGTAGGTTGTCTTTTTCTTTTGTTTATGGTTCCCTTTGCTGTACAAAAGCTTTTAAGTTTAATTAGGTCCCATTTGTTTATTTTTGTTTTTATTTCCATTACTGTAGGAGATGGATCCAAAGTATATTGCTATAATTTATGTCAAAGAGTGATTCTTTTCTTTCTGACCTGGAGAGTTCTTTATTCCACGTGGGCTGCACTGACCACTTAATTTCAGGCTTTAGTAGATGAAGAACAAAGGAAGTATCAGGGGACCTCATCTGTGTCCTTATAGTTATGTCTGGTGTATATTATCTGCACTGCTTTATGATGATTTGATAAGGAAGCAACGGTGGAAAATCTTAACATTAAATGTTGTCAATCTTGACAATATTCAAAGTAGGATCTACCCATTATTGTCAGCCCTAAATCAGAGCATTTGAAAATGCAATTTAGAATTATATTTTTACTTTATATTTGAAAAGCTTATGAATTTGTGATTTATATACAAAACTGTGTAAAATGATTGCTTATTATTCATTTTATTTCTGCTACCAGGACATATAAGTTACTGTTATATTTTGAATCATCACACTGTCACTTAAAATATAATAGAGAAACCATATGCAAATCATGTCCTACAGAGCTTACTGAAGTATTATTGTACGAGGTCTGTGACAAGTTTTATACATTTTTAGTAAAGACTTTTTTAAAGGGAAGATTTGAAATACAGTGGGTGTACTAAGGTTTAAACTAAATTTTTTTCTCTACTATCTTTGAATTTTTTTTATCTTCACCAGGTAGCTGAACATGAAAGGTGAGGCAGTTATGTAACCTGAGGTAGACATAATTTCCCCCACCAAGGTATCCATGTCCTAGTACTAATTCCCATAACTGATGAATATGCTACCTTAAATGTCAAAATGATGTCACTAAATCAATTAAATTAAAGACCTTGAGATGGGGAGATTAGCCTGGATTATCTGGCCCAATATAATCAATTTAAGTCCTTTAAAGGGGAGAACTTTTCCCAGTTGTGGTCAGAGGAAGATGTGACTTGAAGAACTGTTAGAGAGATGCAACGTTGCTGGCTTTGTAGATGGAGGAAGGGGGCTATGAGCAAAGAAATGAGGGGAGCTTCTAGAATTTTGGAATGGCAAGGAAATGGATTCTCCTCCAGAATTTCTAGAAATAAAGTCAGCCCTGTAGACACTTTCATTTTAGTCCAGTGAAACTGATGTTGGATTTCTGACCTACAGAGCCGAAAAATAATAAATTTGTGTTTTTTAGGTCATTAAATTTGTAATAATCCACCACAGCAGCAGTATAAAACTAGTACACCACTATTAATGGAAAGTGCACTAAATTTATTTAACAATTGTTCAACATATATTCCCAATTTTACCACTGTAAAATTAAAATATTTTAATATTATTATTTTAATTTCCTTAGAGCATGGGCCTTTCATCATAAACCTTCATTATTCTTCTTACTGGTTCCCATGACACTATTTGCTATATAAATATATGTTTGTACCCAAAGATGTACATATATGTATTTACAGATTTTGCTTTTTGATTAGACTTCATTTAAAATGTAAAGGATCAGGGACACTTAAGAAAGGTGTTCTCAGAATATTTTGACTCTGTAGCCTACACAATATTGGGTAATGTAGAATTCTGTCATATACGGCTAACCAGTGTCTTTAAATATATTCCTCTTGTTTTTGCCCTTTCCCACGTTCCCAGTGCAGAACCTAGAAAAGGTTAATCTACAGATTCCCTTGAGGGTAGTGTGCAGACAACTGACTCAGGTTCTATTAATCAAGGCATCAATGGAAATCTTGGTTTTTAGAAACAAGCAATGTGTGGTGGGAGCCCTTTGTGGAGGAGTTCCCTTCACAGTGGTAGAGACTTTTGATTATCATGGAATGGCAGATGGTAGAGCTTCTAGCATGCAGTCCTAAATGTTATGGAAGCTGAGTGGGGAAGGCAGTGATGTCCTTGCTAGAAGGGTCTCTGTAGTTGGCATTGGCATTGTTTTTGACTGCATACCTTCCTTTTCTGCTTCTCTGGACTTTCTGTTAGTACCCTTCAATAAATTTATTTTTTTTTGCCAAAACGCCAGAGTAGATTCTGATGCTTTTAACTGACAATTCTGATTAATTTAGCCATGCAATTATTAAATACCTCCTGCAAGCAAAATAAGGGTCCCCAAGGGGACCAAATAGGAGAAATTATCTTCTGATTGTAATCAGAAAGCTACTCTTCCAAACAGAAGGAGATGAAAGTATTTGTTAATTTATTAATTTTCTGTTAAATTGTTAAATTTTAATTTGTTAATTTTCTATGTAAAGATAAAAGAGATGTCATATAAAAAAGGATGCAGTTTGCTTCAGAAATTAATCAGGTGAAAATGCAGGGGCACTCAGAAGAAAGCATTGCTTTGGTTAATAAGCACCGTAGTTTAAATTTTGTCAGTCACATTTGTAGATATGACTCTCTGCAAAATGTAATAATAAACACTAGATATGAAGGGAATTTTGAGTACCTGATGAGTAATGACTGCGAATAATGGCTTGAAACATGCAACCACCATGTTAGTACAAACTACTACCTGGCATAGGATAAAATAGTTAAGTTAAAAAAAAAAATCTCTAAGAATAAACTCTCTATGTATTAGTCCAAATGACACTTCTGCACGCAAGCCTTCCCTGATTTCTCCAAGTAGATCAGGAACCCTTGTTACATGTTTCTGAATTACTCAGTACCTATTATTCATATTGCTCAAGACTTTTAATTATTGGCTGTGAAGGCAAAGACAGTATATGACTTGCTTACTGTTGTATCCTCAGCATCTACCATAGGATGTTACATAGAAAACATTCATTTAAACGTTTTTGTCTGACTAATAGACTGATTGAGTAAGAAAGACAGCATGTCTACCGTGGCTCTATCACAAAGTATGTATATGAATTAGGGAAATTAAATTGATTTTCTGAGCTACTTTCCTCATCTATAAAATTAAGGGGATTTGAAAAATTGAACGTATTAATTCTTAGTTTCATTTCATGTTAAATGTTTACATTTACTTATAAATTTTATATCTTATATGTAAATGTTTCATATATAAATTCATATATACCAATCGTATAAAAATGTTTACTGAGAACTCAGATATTTTAGAACATGATGTTATAATTTCCATTTTTTCTAAATAAAAAGGTTATGTAAGTTTGTTATAAAAAATGTAAGAAATGGAAATATTCCTCATGCCCCATCCTTAATTTCTAGAGACAAATGTCATAAGTGATTGCATCTGTGATAATCTTTGTGAGCCATCTCTTTAAATAAAATAGACCAAAATGTTATAACAGAAATTGAGACAATTTTCTTTCCTAGTAATTTTGGATTTTTAAAAAAGCTACAGATCATCTAGCTCAAAGATTTCCTCTGTTTTGTAAAATTTTATGGTACAATTTTTGGTAAGACCTATGTCCCCTTCCACCAAATTCCTTCACTCATAAATGTGTATGATATATAATACTAAATATTTTTAAATGTCTTTAAATTTTCAAAATTACTGCAAAGCATACGCTATTAAGTTCTTTGTCTTTTGTTTAATTTATATTTAAAAATCACTTATCAACAATACTTTTATGACAGTTTCACTTAAACTCTCCATTTGGGTAGAGTTTCATCATTGAGTTGGTAGAGCACAAGGTAACCGTGGCCACGGTTGACCACCTTGATTCATCAAAAAGGGTGGCAGCTGAAGGCTGACAGCCAACTATGCTTCCTACAGAAGGTTCTTTTGAAGGGAGTTCTGAGCAGGAAACTTCATGGCTGCTTCATCCGAAAAGAATGTTTTCAGCAACATCTAAATTAAGAAGGCAAACATATTTACTTGTTAACACGTTAAGTTGTAAATAGTTCATTTTAAATTCTCAGTATTGGAGTAATTGGAAACCACAATAAAGGCCTGAAACAAACATTGCCAATATCTTTAATTTCATCTCACTTTTCAGACACTACTTTTTCTCTCTGACCAGCTACCTCATTCTTTTCGAGGAATACTCTAAGTTCTATCCTTCCTCAAGTCTTCATCAAGAAGCTCCATCTTCCTTGAAAGCATGCTTTCACAGCCTTTCCACCATTGATATGACCCCCCAACTTTGCAAAACCCCCCTCCTGAATCAACTTTTGTTATACAAAAGAAGTTACAAATTAAAAACAAAGTCAAAATTCTAATAAAATTCTAGTGCAAAACATTAATGCATCAATGGATAATGTTTTGCTGAAACCTGATCACTGTTTGCAAGGGGATATTGTCCTTGCAGTTTCCTTTCATTTTGGCATACTATTTTACAGTGTGTCACATGCTGCTTTCATGTCCCCATCACTTTTTTCTATTTGACTTCTTGCAAAGCTTTGATTTGCACAATGTGTTGAGTGAGTTGTTTGTCTTTCCCTCAGGTATACAATCCATCTGTATACAAGATCCTGTGATGATTAAATCAGTAATATGAATAAATAGGTAATAAATCCCAATTTAATTGAAAAATATAAATGTTAACACAAACACTGACATCTGTTATATGGTCATTAGCTGAATAAAATACTCTTATATATTTTAATATCATCAGTATTTATATATTTTAAATTTTAATATCAACACTAGATAAATAAAATAATTTTAAATATATAGATATATATCTATCTGTTGATCTAATTGTAAAGATACTATGACTATACCTACTTGCCTCATTAACTCAGCTGGAATAGGACCACTTTTTTTTTTTTTTTTTTTTCTGTACGCGGGCCTCTCACTGTTGTGGCCTCTACCGTTGCGGAGCACAGGCTCCGGACGCTCAGGCCCAGCGGCCATGGCTCACGGGCCCAGCCGCTCTGTGGCATGTCCGGGACACGAACCCGTGTCCGCTGCATCGGCAGGCGGACTCTCAACCACTGCGTCACCAGGGAAGCCCCACTTTCTTTTTGATTTCAGGATTTGTTGCCTGCATTAAGTAAGGCAACTTGTGCATAGTGCATTCTTTCTGAAGTCTCACATCCAAGTGTTTCTGTAGCCTAAAAGTCAGAAAACCCTAAACTTTATCCTGAGTCTACAACTAATCTGGATTACATTAATATTTTATATTTGAAATATTTAGCGATTACACCTATTAGTAGCTAAAAGAAATCTTTAAAAGTATCTATTTCTGCCATCTCATTTTACAATAATTTACCATTGATGGGTCACACAGTTAATATTAGCAAAGGAGAAGTTTCTATTATTATACACAGGAACCATATGTGAAATGAAATGATTCAAGGAGTTAACAAACTTTTATATGACTCAAGTTTTTTTTATCTCTATAAAGACCCCTTGTTGCCAAAAATGTGATGTCATTTGAGTGCTCATTTTCCTAATACTACTTCCATTGTGAAAGCTGCTGAGACAATGTATGTCACTTAGATTAAAAACTCATCTTTAAATGTTGTACTTTATAGTAGGTATAAGATCACAGTTATCACATCCAAAAGGATGGACGTGTATAAATTAAGTTTTTCTCTTGATTTCTGGTGTAATTCTCTTTGATGGAGGTGGGAGGAAAACCATATGATCAAACTGAATTACTTGAAATTTAGAATACATATACATAAGTGATTGAAAAAGTAAATTAAAAATAAAGATACCTAAGAATGTTTTTGTGTGGCCTGCCAAACTCCAAATATCTGCTAACACTAAACAGGTTATTCTTTAATTGAAAATACTAGCAGGCTATTTTTTAATATCATAGGGAAGCAGACATCTGAAAGAACTGAACAGAAAATAATTAATGAAAAGTCGTGTGTTATCCACACTTAGCATGTTTATCAAGTCTCCAGAAAACTTCATGTGGCTGAGAAAAATGATATTGTACAGATCATACCTGTTATGTAATATGAAGCAAGAATATCCATTCTTCCCCTCCTTTCTGTTTTTCCTATAACAAGGCCAACTGTGGAAGAACAGTGTGTTGCCAGCGTGCCTGCCAAGTTTTAATTGAAATGTTGTGATAAATTTCACTGCCAGGTCAGATGTTATTTTCTGGTTAAGGAGGGTCAAGCTGGTCTCTTAAAGGACCACTTTTGATTTTTATAGTGTCCGGTGATTTGTTCCTGGAAGTTGATTTACCACAGATCTGACCTCTGTCCTCTCAGTTGACCTCTGCCAACATGCTCAAGTCTCCAGTTCACTTGTGGCCACTGGTAGAAAAAAGTATTTTATTAAACTGGGCTTCTCATTTTATTAGTGTGAAAATAGGCTTTTCCTAATCGATAAAACAGGAAGCATTCACTTTATTGCTTTAGACTAGAGACTAAAGGTCATTTAACATAAATAGAATGAGGCACATAAAAACACAAGCAGTAAATATTTGATGACTGAGCATCAACAACTTGATTAACACACAAGAAAGTCTACCCTCTTGAATACATGCATGAGGTTAACAAAAATATGAAAATTGTTGACATTTAGGACAATTATATTTTGAATGATAATCCCTACAAATGATTCACTGTAAACTACAGCTTTAGTTTGATTGCTGAAAGCATCTATCCCTAGTTTCTACATAAGGCTTAGTATTTGTTTATAAAGAATACAGCTTCTCTTCCACAAATTCAGAGCTACAAAACTTCCTTTAAAGAAAGTAAATTTTGGAGAAGCATAGTAAATTGCATAGCAAGAGAAACAAAGAAGAAAATGGCAATAACTTTGCCATTTCATTGATAAAAATATTGTGGGGACTTCCCTGGTGGTGCAGTGGTTAAGAATCCGCCTGCCAATGCAGGGGACATGGGTTAGATCCCTGGTCCAGGAAGATCCCACATGCCTCTGAGCAACTAAGTCCGTGAGCCACAATTACTGAGCCTGCGCACCTAGAGCCCATGCTCCACAAGAGAAGCCACCGAAATGAGAAGCCTGCACACCACAATGAAGAGTAACACCCCTGTCACCACAACTAGAGAAAAGCCTGTGCACAACAATGAAGACCCAACATGGCCAAAAATAAATAAATAAATTTACAAAAAAAAAGAAAAAGAAAATATTGTGGAAGCAACATGAGGAATTAAAGAGTGTGCACTCATTATTTTTGTCTTGCTGAGCATTCCTCAAATTGACTGAAGGTTGGTCTGCTGACTGTAATCGTTCAGAAACAAATGCCTCAATCTTATAGCCTGGGTTTGCAAGACCTACAAGATTCCATTGTTCTATTTCAAGCCTTTATCTTAAGCGTCTCTGCACCTTAGTAACATTTTCAGTCTTCATTAATACTTGAAAAGATACTCATATTACTTGAACAACAATTTATTTTTACCATTTTGAGACAGCTTATTTAGGTAATTTATATAACATACCACTATATACAAATGCAAATATAATGACCATTTTTTGTCTATATTTGCAATGTTTTATCAGTATTCTTTGGTATTTTTTTTGAAATACCATGTCTTTCTATGACAAAGGTTTTAATCAACATGATAAAATGATTGAATCTACATTAAAAAGGTCTTTCTTTGAATAGTGGAGAGAAGTTTATTTTTTCTTCTTTTTTTTTTAACTTAGTTTCCTCATCATTTTTTTTCTTTTTCTTTTGAATTTTATCTTATTTTTTTATACAGCATGTTCTTATTAGTTATCTATTTTATACATATTAGTGTTTATATGTCAATCCCAATCTCCCAATTCATCCCACCACCACCACCCCACAGCCGATTTCCCCCCTTGGTGTCTATACGTTTGTTCTCTACATCTGTGTCTCTATTTCTGCCTTACAAACTGGTTCATCTGTACCATTTTTCTAGATTTCACATATATGCATTAATATATGATATTTGTTTTTCTCTTTCTGACTTAGTTCACTCTGTATGACAGTCCCTAGGTCCATCCACAACTCTACAAATGACTCAGTTTCGTTCCTTTTTATGGCTGAGTAATATTCCATTGTATATATGTACCACATCTGTTTTATCCATTCATCTGTCCATGGGCATTTAGGTTGCTTCCATGACCTGGCTATTGTAAATAGTGCTGCAATGAACTGTGGGGGTGCATGTGTCTTTTTGAATTACGGTTTTCTCTGGGTATATGCCCAGTAGTGGGATTGCTGGGTCATATGGGAATTCTATTTTTAGTTTTTTAAGGAACCTCCATACTATTCTCCATAATGGCTCTATCAATTTACATTCCCACCAGCAGTACAGGAGGATTCCATTTTCTCCACACCCTCTTCAGCATTTGTTGTTTGTAGATTTTCTGATGATGCCCATTCTAACTGGTGTGAGGTGATACCTTACTGTAGTTTTGGTTTCCATTTCTCTAATAATTAGTGATGTTGAGCAGCTTTTCATGTGCCTCTTGGCCATCTGTATGTCTTCTTTGTAGAAATGTCTACTTAGGTCTTCTGCCCATTTTTTGATAGGGTTGTTTGTTTTTTTAATATTGAGCTGCATGAGCTGTTTATATATTTTGGAGATTAATCTTTTGTCTGTTGATTCATTTGCAAATATTTTCTCCCATTCTGAGGGTTGTCTTTTCGTCTTGTTTATGGTTTCCTTTGCTGTGCAAAAGCTTTTAAGTTTTGTTAGGTACCATCTGTTTATTTTTATTTCCATTATTTTAGGAGGTGGGTCAAAAAAGATTATGCTGGGCTTCCCTAGTGGCGCAGTGGTTGAGAGTCCGCCTGCCGATGCAGGGGACACGGGTTCGTGCCCCAGTCCTGGAAGATCCCACATGCCACGGAGCAGCTGGGCCCGTGAACCATGGCTGCTGAGCCTGCGTGTCCGGAGCCTGTGCTCCGCAACGGGAGAGGCCACAAAAGTGAGAGGCCCGCGTATCGCAAAAAAAAAAAAGATTATGCTGTGATTTATATCAAAGAGTGTTCTTCCTATGTTTTCCTCTAAGAGTTTTATAGTGTCTCGTCTTACACGTAGGTCTTTAATCCATTGGAGTTTATTTTTGTGTATGTTGTTAAGGAGTATTTTAATTTCATTCTTTTACATATAGCTGTCCAGTTTTCCCAGCACCACTTATTGAAGAGACTGTCTTTTCTCCATTGTGTATCCTTGCCTCCTTTCTCATAGAGTAGTTGACCATAGGTTCATGGGTTGATCTCTGGGCTTTCTATCCTGTTCCATTTATCTATATTTCTGTTTTTGTGCCAGTACCATATTGTCTTCATTTCTATAACTTTGTACTATAGTCTGAAGTCAGGGAGTGTGATTCCTCCAGCTCTGTTTTTCTTCCCTGAAGATTGCTTTGGCTATTCGGGGTCTTTTGTGTCTCCATACAAATTTTAAGATTTTTTTGTTCTAGTTCTGTAAAACATGCCATTGATAATTTGATAGGGATTGCATTGAATCTATAGATTGCCTTGGGTAGTATAGTCATTTTCACAATATTGATTCATCCAATCCAAGAACATGGTATATCTCTCTATCTGTGTCATCTTTGATTTCTTTCATCAGTGTCTTATAGTTTTCTGAGTACAGGTCTTTTACCCACTTAGGTAGGTTAATTCCTAGGTACTTTATTCTTTTTTTGCAATGGTGAATGGGATTGTTTCCTTAATTTCTCTTTTTGATCTTTTGTTGTTAGTGTATAGAAATACAAGAGATTTCTGTGCATTAATTTTGTATCCTGCAACTTTACCAAATTCACTGATTGGCTTTAGTAGTTTTCTGGTGGCATCTTTAGGGTTTTCTATCTATAGTACCATGTCATCTGCAAACAGGGACAGTTTACTTCTTCCTTTCCAATTTGTATTCCTTTTATTTCTTTTTCTTCTCTGATTGCCATTGCTTGGACTCCAAAACTATGTTGAATAATAGCAGCTAGAGTGGACATCGTTGTTTTGTTCCTGATCTTAGAGGAAATGCTTTCAGGTTTTCACCATTGAGAATGATTTTTGCTGTAGGTTTGTTTTATATGGCCTTTATGATATTGAGGTAGGTTCACTCTATATCCACTTTCTGGAGAGTTTTTATCATAAATGGGTGTTGAATTTTGTCAAAAGCTTTTTCTGCATCTATTGAGATGGTCATATGGTTTTTATTCTTCAATTTGCTGATATGGTGTATCACATTGATTGATTTGCATATATTGAAGAATCCTTGCATTCCTGGGATAAATCCCACTTGATCATGGTGTATGATCCTTTTAGTGTGTCGTTGGACTCTGTTTGCTTATATTTTGTTGAGGATTTTTGCATCTATGTTCATCAGTGATATTGGCCTGTAGTTTTCTTTCTTTGTGACATCCTTGTCTGGTTTTGGTATCAGGGTGATGGTGGCCTCGCAGAATGAGTTTGGGAGTGTTCCTTCCTCTGCAATTTTTTGGAAGAGTTTGAGAATAATGGGTGTTAGCTCTTCTCTAAATGTTTGATAGAATTCACCTGTGAAGCCATCTGGTCCTGGACTTTTGTTTGTTGGAATATTTTTAATCACAGTTTTAATTTCATTACTTGTGATTGGTCCATTCATACTTTCTATTTCTTCCTGGTTCAGTCTTGGAAGGTTATACCTTTCTAAGAATTTGTCCATATCTTCCAGGTTGTCCATTTTATTGGCATAGAGTTACTTATAGTAGTCTCTTCTGATGCTTTGTACTTCTGCGATGTATTTTTTAACTTCTCCTTTTTCATTTCTAATTTTATTGATTTGAGTTCTCTCCCTCTTTTTCTTGATGAGTCTGGCTAATGGTTTATCAATTTTGTTTATTTTCTCAAAGAACCAGCTTTTAGTTTTATTAATCTTTGCTCTTGTTTTCTTTGTTTCTATTTCATTTATTTCTACTCTGGTCTTTATGATTTCTTTCCTTCTACTAACTTTGGGTTTTTCTTTCTCTAGTTCCTTTAGGTGTAAGGTTAGATTGTTTATTTCAGATTTTTCTTGTTTCTTGAGGTAGGATTGTATTGTTAAAAACTTCTCTCTTAGAACTGCTTTTGCTGCATTCCATAGGCTTGGGATCGTCGAGTTTTTTTTGTCATTTGCCTCTAGATATTTTCTGATTTCCTCTTAGATTTCTTCAGTGATCTCTTGGTTATTTAGTAACATATTGTTTAGCCTCCATGTGTTTGTGTTTTTTACATTTTTTTCTCTGTAATTGATTTCTAATCTCATAGTGTTGTGGTTGGAAAAGATGCTTGATATGATTTCAATTTTCTTAAATTTACTGAGGCTTGATTTGTGACCCAAGATGTGATCTACCCTGGAAAATGTTCCATGTACTCTAGAGAAGAAAGTGTAATCTTCTGTTATCAGGTGGAATGTCCTATAAATATCAACTAAATCTATCTTGTCTATTGTGTCATTTAAAGCTTCTGTTTCCTTATTAATTTTCTGTCTGGATGGTCTGTCTACCAGTGTTAGTGAGGTGTTAAAGTCCCCTGCTATTATTGTGTTACTGTTGATTTCCTCTTTTATAGCTGTTAGCTTTTGCCTTATCTATTGAGGAGTTCCTATGTTAGGTGCATATATATTTGTAATTGTTATATCTTATTCTTGGTTTGATCCCTTGGTCATTATGTAGTGTCCTTCCTTGTCTCTTGTAACATTCTTTATTTTAAAGTCTACTTTATCTGATATGAGTATTGCTACTCCAGCTTTCTTTTGATTTCCATTTGCAGGAAATATCTTTTTCCATCCCCTCACTTTCAGTCTGGATGTGTCCCTAGGTCTGAAGTGGGTCTCTTGCAGACAGCATATGTATGGGTCTTGTTTTTGTATCCATTCACTGAGCCTGTGTCTTTTGGCTGGAACATTTAATCCATTCAAATTTAAGGTAATTATCGATATGTATGTTACTATTACCATTTTCTTAATTGTTTTTTTTTTTTTTTTTTTGTAGATCCTTGTCTTCTCTTGCTTTTCCCACTTAGAGAAGTTGCTTAAGCATTTGTTGTAGAGCTGGTTCGTTGGTGCTGAATTCTCTTTACTTTTGCTTGTCTGTAAAGCTTTTGATTTCTCCGTCGATTCTGAATGAGATCTTTGCCAGGTAGAGGAGTAATCTTGGTTGTAGTTTCTTCCCTTTCATCATTTTAAAAATATTGTGCCACTCCCTTCTGGATTGTAGAGTTTCTGCTGAGAAGTTAGCTCTTAACCTAATGGGAGTTCCCTTGTATGTTATTTGTCGTTTTTCCCTTTTTGCTTTTAATAATTTTTCTTTGTCATTAATTTTTGTCAGTTCAATTACTGTGTTTCTCAGCATGTTTCTCTTTGGGTTTATCCTGCCTGGGACTCTCTGTGCTTCCTGGACTTGGGTGGAAGTATTTCCTTTCCCATGTTAGGGAAGTTTTTGACTATAATCTCTTCACATATTTTCTCGGGTCCTTTCTCTCTCTCTTCTCCTTCTCTGACCCCTAAAATGCGAATGTTGTTGTGTTTAATGTTGTCCCAGCGGTCTCTTAGACTGTCTTCATTTCTTTTCATTCTTTTTTCTTTATTCTGTTCTGTGGCAGTGAATTCCACCATTCTGTCTTCCAGGTCACTTATCTGTTCTTCTTCCTCAGTTATTATGCTATTGATTCCTTCTAGTGTATTTTTCATTTCAGTTATTGTATTGTTTATCTCTATTTGCTTGTTCTTTAATTCTTCTAGGTCTTTGTTAAACATTTCTTGCATCTTCTCGATCTTTGCCTCCATTCTTTTCCTGAGGTCTTGGATTATCTTCACTATCATTATTCTGAATTCTTTTTCTGGGAGGTTGCCTATCTCCACTTCATTTAGTTGTGTTTCTGGGGTTTTATCTTGTTCCTTCATCTGGTGCATAGTCCTCTGCCTTTTCATTTTGCCTGTCTTTCTGTGAATGTGATTTTCATTCCACAGGCTGCAGGATTGTAGTTCTTCTTGCTTCTGCTGTCTGCCTTCTGGTGGATGAGGCCATCCAAGAGGCCTGTGCAAGCTTCCTGACGGGAGGGACTGGTGGTGTGTAGAGCTGGGTGTTGCTCTGGTGGGCAGAGCTCAATAAAGCTTTAATCTGCTTGTTTGCTGATGGGTGGGGCTGAATTCCCTTCTTGTTGGTTGTTTGGCCTGAGGCACCCCAGCACTGGTGCCTACAAGCTCTTTGGTGGAGCTAATTATAGACTCTGGGAGGGCTCACGCCAAGGAGTACTTCCCAGAACTTCTGCTGCCAGTGTCCTTGACTGCAAGGTGAGCCACAGCCAACCCCTGCCTCTGCAGGAGACCCTCCAACACTAGCAGTTAGGTCTGGTTCAGTCTCCTATGGGGTCACTGCTCCTTTCCCCTGGGTCCTGATGCCCACACTACTTTGTGTGTGCCCTCCACGAGTGGAGTGTCTGTTTCCCCCAGTCCTGTTGAAGTCCTGCAATCAAATCCTGCTAGCCTTCAAAGTCTGATTCTCTGAGAATGTCTCCTCCCATTGCTGGCCCCCCAGCTTGGGAAGCCTGAGGTGGTGCTCAGAACGTTCACTCCAGTGAGTGGACTTCTGTGGTATAATTGTTCTCCAGTTTTTGAGTCACACACCCAGTGGTTATGGGATTTGATTTTATTGTGATTGTGCCCCTTTTACCATCTCACTGTGGCTTCTCCTTTGTCTTTGCATGTGGGGTATCTTTTTGGTGAGTTCCAGTGTCTTCCTGTCGATGATTCTTCAGCAGTCAGTTGTGATTCCAGTGCTCTCACAAGAGGGAATGAGCTCATGTCCTACTCTGCCATCTTGAACCAATCTCCCTGGACAGAAGTTTCTAATTAAAATATTTAGATGTTTTAGACAACTTTATTAAAGTTTATGATTGTTCTTGAGCAAATGATTGAGATGACTTCAGAATACATATAATTTGGAATTTAGAGTTGAAGAATTACTACTTTTGAATTTAGGATTAAATGAGCTACTGTACACAAAAATATAAAACACAGTATATGTGTTATTATTTTTATTATTTCTTGGTGGATTTTATTCAGGATGCTTACTTACTAAGCTAAATATAATGGTTGCTTTCATTAACAAAAACTGCAGCATGTGCACTTCCATGCTCTAGTTATTTATGTAAATTATTGACAGCCATAAAAAGCTCAGAAAAGTTTACTATACAAGAATACAGTAGTGGGGCTTCCCTGGTGACACAGTGGTTAAGAATCCGCCTGCCAATGCAGGAGATACGGGTTTGAGCCCTGGTCCGGGAAGATCCAACATACCGCGGAGCAACTAAGCCCATGCACCACAACTACTGAGCCTGTGCTCTAGAGCCCGTGAGCCACAACTACTGAAGCCCGTGTGACTAGAGCCCATGCTCCACAACAAGAGAAACCACTGCAATGAGAAGCCTGCACACCACAACGAAGAGCAGCCCCCAGTCGACACAACTAGAGAAAGCCCGTGCACAGCAAGGAAGACCCAATACGGCCAAAAATAAAATAAATAAATTTATTTTTAAAAAACCTCCATTATTTTTTAAAAAAAGAGAATACAGTAGTGAATAAAGTGCAGTGTGAGACTAATCTTTTTATCATGGAAGGCAAGCCAGAAATTTGTCTTTTTAACAAAGGAGCAGCATTTTACAGTCAGTGATCTCTGGTCATTCAGAAATAATCAGTCTCAGAGGCTTCAGGTATGCAAATTCAGTTTGATTAATATCTATAAAATTAAAGAAATAGATTCTGTGGATCTACCTGAAGGGATACATAATTTGCATTATTCATTTTCAACCAGCTATTTAAACATGATATCATTACCACTGTGGCATGCATTAGGAGACAACGACAATGAAAAGGATGACCTTGGGTTTGATTTCCTTCAGACTGTGGGCTGAGTTGGAGGCCTAGGGAAACAGGAGTTAGAAAGTAATTTCATGAGGCCCTTAATGAGCCTTGGGTCATGAGGAGTGTTCTGGGTCCAGGTGACAAAGTGTGACTGAGAGTTGTAAAAGTGTCCTTTCCAGCCATGTCTGCAGGGAATCCACTACAACTTTAGTGACACTGAATGACAAACACTTGGGATCTTATAATAGCAGTGGCAGTAGAGAGTCCCTTTCAAGTAGCTTTGCTATTACTTTATGTGAAATAGAGTAAACCTAAGAAGGAAGGAAAATACATGGAGAGAGTGTGATGTGGCAATTGCGGTGGTCATACTGGTGACTGATTGTCTTATAAGCAAATGTGAAGGTACATTTAAAGTCTTTCAGAAAATCATGGGGAGATGGGGCGCATTTGGTGTATGATGGTGGTGTCGTGTGCAGGTAGTGATTGTTAAAAATAATATTTAATATCACAGGTAGGTAAGCCCTCAATTTGAAAGGTTCTCAAACGTCCCTAAGTAGCAAGAGCAAATTATAACACAGTCACTATTCTAAGGGCTATATATAGAATGACTCATTTAATCCACATGACAACCCTATATCCCCATTTTATAGAAGAGACTACTAAGTCAAAGCTATGATAAGTAACTAAGCAAATAGTGGAATTGTGATTCAGACTTAGGTAGTTCATGTTCTGAAGTGGTTAGCCCTATACATCTCATTTTTCAGATGAGGACATGAATTAAGTTTAAGTTACTTACCAAGAACACAGAATGAGCAAGTACAAAGCATGGATTTGAACCTAGGTCATTCTGATTTCAAATTCATTGCTTTTAACCATCCCATTATCCTATAAAATATGTGAGGAATGTCTGGAGTAGTGAAGGTTCTGAGATTCAGAGCTTTTCTGTACTCTTACTTTAGCTGATAGGGTTCTACTAGAGGAGAATGTTATGAGTTGCTTGCACATATTTACCAAATCTGCTACAATTCAACCCACTCTGTGTTTCTTAAATAACCAGTTGCCTCAAAAGTAATTTACTCCAAGTCAGCTATTGGAACTGCTATTGCCTGAGAGCCTGCAATGTATCAGGCACTCTGCTAAGCCTGTGTATGCATTATGTCCGTTAGTCCTCAAAACAATGCTGAGAAAAACGTGCTATTAACTTATTAAATTTATTTCCATTTGAATAAAACAAATTTGAGAAGTCTAACTCACCTAAGCCTAGCCAGATGACAAGGAGCAAACTTAGGTCTATCTGAGGATGCCATTAGTTCTACATCACCTTCTGTATTACACTCAAATCCATTCAATCAACTCCATGTTCTGTGGTTTTACAGACATAGGTCTTCTACAGCACAGTCTTGTCTGAACTTGATTTTATCTTGGCTGCCATCTTATTTAACTATTTTCTTGGTTGACTTTCATACATAATCAGTGACAACGGGAATGAGAAAGATCAAAACAAAACAAATACACAATAATACCTATATGTACATATAAATGTATGTATACACTGTATATATATATATATATATATATATATATATATATATAATACTTGTTAAAATACTTCTTGCATGCTATTATATCCCAAGGTAGATCACAAAGACCAATGATTATTTTGTGAAATAGAGCTCATGTTTTATTTAACTCATTTACTTATTAAGGGAGCTATAAACTTCAGTGCGCTTTCATATTTCTCACCCGTCTTCATATTTCTCACCTTTGTCCTTGGCTTATAAATTAATGAACTACTATTTGAAAGCATGCCTTATTTTTCCTATTTGATGTTTAGCAGATGCCACCTGTCTCCAGAGGACAGGTTGTTTGTTGTTATTAGGGCACCATACAGGGTACAGCACGGATAAACACAGTAGTTGGAGTCTAATTACTTGAGCTCTTTATAGAGGTGGATCATCTCACAGCACAATGCTCAACAGGACAAAGTCAGCCCAACTGTCTTTTACAGCATCAGCTGCAGCCCTGAGTTTGGTGTTTTGCCACTGACATCAAGTCTTCTTTGTTTATCAGGTAATTAACAGTAATGACGTCTTGCTGCTTAGCTTTGTTCCTAAACCAAGACTCCTTCTTTGCGGATTTGGGAGGACTCCTAGTCCTAGGTCGGTGGCTTGACTGTCATAAGCACCAGCAGGCAATTCTGGGCTTAATTACCTCCCTTTTTTGTTCTTTACGTTGGGCAATAAACATCCAGTCTAAAGGCAATTTGTGGGAGAAAGGGGAGAGAAAGGGGGAGGGGTGCCTTCTCTTACGGCAATGCATCCATCGAATAAACTAACTTAAAAATGTTTTGATCTTGAGTTCTTAAATATTAATTCCCCATCTTATAAGGAAAATCATTTTAAAGGAAGTTATTCAAATAAAACAACCCCACAGATAGGCAGTCTGTTTATGAAATATGAGGGAATTCAATTACCCATGAATAGATGAATGGCTTTTTTTCCCTCTCTTTGTCCGGTCATCATTGTTACTGTGGATTTCTTTAACAAAAGATATCAAAATAAACAGAAATGTCTTCGATGAACTGTGAGCCTGCAGTTAAGTGACATATCTATGGGAGTGTGCCTCGGGGATGTATTTAGCATAGCTATTATTTTTTTAATGGTACATTATTTAATTTTTAGCAAAGTCACACTAAAAAGAAGAAATTACTACATCAGAGTGAACAAAGATCTAGAAAAACACCATATGTAGCTTTTTTTTTGTTACAAAAAGCAAGAATACTTATTTCATTAGATATCTTAAAAAAATTTGAGATAATTTTGGTTAAATTCTGTTGATTATAGATAAATTCATATGGAAATGATATGTACTTGTTTGAGTAATTTTTTAATCTCAGTGACTATTAATTTTCAACTTTTTTTAGTATGGAAACAATATTTTAAAATAAATGTTAGTATGTAATATTTGCTAGTAACTTTCAGTACTCATTAGTGATATTTGGAACATTTCAAATGCCAACAACCTAAAATTGTAGAGGTAATTTTATTAATTATAAGCTGTAATATTATTACCTGTACTATTTTCTCTAGATAGCTCTTGTGGATAAATGATCAACCGTTTAAAATGAAGTTTGCCTCTTCCATGTTTATGAAGCATTTAATTATTCTATAAGGTGTTCCACATTTTGGACTCTTTTCCATTTAATAGAATATCTGGGTTAAATTATAGATTCTGCATGTAACAGACAATATTCAGTACATATTTTAAGTAATGAAACAATTTTCCATCACATTTAACAAACCTTGTATGGAAGGATTTATATGGAAAGGAAGGGCATTTGTATAGAAATGTAATTTTTTTTTTTGGTTTTCTAAAGAAATTTTGCACCAAATATATTCAGTGTTGTGTAATTCCTCCATTGTTATTGACTGGAAATGTTCCTACATTTTACTAATGTTCCTCAGATTTTCATGGATGGGATATGTTTCCTAAAAATGATACATAACCTTCTCCCTGATACAAAGGCAAGAAAATTACAGTTTTCTTTGGCATTCAAGTAGTCTTTTCTATTCTAACCACATTTTGAAAAATAAGTTTTACATGCTCCATTTATATGTGGATAGAAAAGAGAATATTTTAAAGTTAAACAGTATCCAACTTATTATATACAAAATATCAAAAATATGTCAGACTTTCACTGAATCTATAATTACCAAACGGCTATAGTAAGGCCACTGGGAACATTTACATTGAGAAAAGTGAATTATTTTTCCACTAAATTTACTCATTATTGCATTAGCATCTTTAAAATTTATTCTACTGAAAGTAAAATTAAATAAATTGTTCAAGTGGGGTAGTATGTGGAGGAATATGACTTATAGTATCAGATAGTTTTGAAACCCTATAAATGTGATGTCATATTGATAATCTACCAGAATTTATCTTCAGAACTCTTGAAATTTAGTCGTTCTCTTTCTCTTTTAATGTGAATATTTTCTGTAACCTTGAGGTTCATAGAGGAACCAACATGCTCTTCACATCAGTGTTTCATATTTGCTTCATACATGCAATAAGCATTAAGGCCTTAGACTGAATTGGCTCTTAATAAATCATAGCCATTTTATTATTATTCATATCATAATGTTGATTATTATTTTATTTGTGCAAAGAGGAGCATTATAATTGTCTTTGGACATGTGTTGTCAACTGGGGAAAAATAGTTTTACATCTAGGAAGAATAGCTGTGACTATTACTCTTGGGAAATAATGTCAACATCAACGTGGGTCTGGATGAAGGTTGGAAAGAGAAAAATGTAACTGCTTTAGTTCTAGTACCCTCCCACTTCTCTTCCAAATGACATGCTTTGGGCAATGTTTGCTTTCTACACTCTAAACCACAAAATAATGCCAGGGTTGGTAAAGGATGCAATAATTTCTTAACTAAGAACCTATAACACATACTCTACAAATGTAAGAAAGAGATCCCTAACATCATTCGCACCATAGGTCATCTTTTCTTTTCCCAACAACAAAATGTTTTGGCAGTCAAATGTTTAGTGAAACAATAACAACAGGCAAGTCAGCTGATGTTTCTTTGTTTAATTCAATTCTGTGGGATGGAACTATTTAGATGTGGACTTAGTAACTTCATCTGAACATCTATAGATACATGCTTTGTTGATCTGGACAGTAAGGGTATATTCATACACACACAAAAACCCAATTAGAATATTCACAGTACTCTTTAAGTATTTTTTTTAAACTGAAATTAAATTTTAAACTCAAGAGTCTGAGAACATTCACATGTGATCAAGTTTTTAGATAAGGATAAAATTTCCAAGCTCGATGGAGACAGTGTACAAGTTCTTGATAACCAGCAAATATTAAAGCTGATGATTTGCACACTGACTTTTTTTTGGCAATTCAACACCGAATTGCTTTTACGTTTTCCTTACAAACCATGGAAGAAAAAGGAAGTAATAATAATAATAATGATGATGATAATCCATTTTGACCATCTTATTATTTTCCCTTTATTCATTTGGGAGCTACAGTGAAGTCTTAACCATCCCATAAATACTTATTTAGTGAAAGGAAACAGAATATATTTTCCCTCAGACTCACTGCATTGATGTATTGAAATAGGAGGGAAGAAAAAAAAAAAAAGGTTCATAATGCTTCATTAGTTAATTGTGCAGAGTACAGCTCTTTAGGGGTAAACAAGTGAAGGACATTTGCTGAATGGCCCATCCTCGTCACGCATATTATGGCCTAATGATGCTAGTAATGGTAGGAGGCTCCTGGAGAGTCATCTGTCAAATTAGCACATTGAATTATTTATTGCCTCAGAGTAAAATTGTTGAAAGGTAGCAGCTGAGACATGGTTTTTATAAATCTAAAATTCAGGGGAAAAAAACTAAAAAAACTTGCACAGCTGCTTTGTAAGTGCATTTGCTTTTTAATGCTTGTATTTATTTATGAATATGAACACAGTAGTCCTTACTGGGTAAACAGATTATTTTTACCTTTAAATCTGATATTTAGTGGGTGTATGTATGTGTGTGTGTGCATGAAATCCTGGTCATTTCATGCCATTAGTTATAATGTATTAACCTGAAATTCAAGATAGTTGTTTTTTTTAAGGCTTCATAACTCATTTCCGCTACATCACCTATGTAAAGCATAAGACAACGTGCCAATCTTTACTAGGCCCTGTGCCCAGGAGCTAACATGGAGGGTACGGCTCTTAACTTCCAATCCTCAAAACTGTTCATATTTCTGTTCTTGCACAATGTTGTCTAAGATAAAAGTCTGTCTTCCTGGGACTTTGAGAAGAAGACAAACCTGTACTCAATTCTATGAAACAAGACAATAAAGATGATAAGGAACATAAATATGGAGAAATGTAAGCATTTGAAAGCCTGAGAAAGCTAATAAATTTGGCGTCTTCCAAAAGATATTTTATTATTTATTCAGTATTTATGTAGTGGATGTGGGCAAAATTTTTTTCTGGTAATAAATATTATATAGAGAAATAAATTCACTTACAAATATCTTCCACTGACCAGTGAAGAGTCACTATTCTAGAGGGAGGATAAACAAGAAAACAGTTT
This sequence comes from Globicephala melas, assembly GCF_963455315.2. NCBI lineage: Eukaryota > Metazoa > Chordata > Mammalia > Artiodactyla > Delphinidae > Globicephala > Globicephala melas. Next base: position 39,351,751 of record NC_083316.1, on the reverse strand, counting down.
ACCAATTCTCTATGGCTCCTGTTATCTCTTTATTTCTTACTTTTAAAATTCTTATCCTGAATTAGACAACTCCTTGAGAAAGGTTGAAATTTTTGATGATAGACCACTAATGTCAGATAAGCAGAGCTAAACTATGAGTATTTGGTCTCAAAGTCGTAACTGAATGACCTTCTCAAAGATACTAAGTTTGAATCACTATGTTCAATTGAAGATATATGTATAAGTGCATCCTTTTTTGGTCAGAAATAGCTCCAGTTTATTCTAGTGATGTTCCGGTACCCTGAGAGACTGGGACCTGGCACCTTTGGGTCAGCCAGTCTTTCATTGGGTGAAGGATCATAGAGAAACTCTCATTAGATCAGGGTCTTGAAATATACACGGGCTATTGATGGGCAGAGAATAGACATGTACAGAGTCATCTTGGAAGATAAGCAGTCAGGAAGGGAGTGTCCTAGAATATATAAAAGAAAATTAAGCTAAAAACCAAATTTGCAATATCATGGAATGTCTTAAATGTTCTATTAACGAGTATACACTATATTTTCAGGAAAAAAATAATCATTTTCTTTTGAACACTATAATCCAGGCAAGAAATGGGAAAGATATTTGCTAAGATAATAGTGGTAATAGTTGAAATAAGGAGATAGATTAGCAGAAGAATCTTTAGGTAAAGATTAAGTAATGATATGTATAGGAAAGCACTATATAAATTCTAAGAAATTATATACATTCTGATTTTCATTGTTATCGCCACCATCACTACCACAAATACCACATGACACTGGAGGGGATGGTAACAAAGACAGAGAAAAAAATTGAAGTACTGAGCTAAGTAACCTCTGTCCTGGGAGACTAGTGATGTTATTAATCAGGAAAAAAAAAGTCATTGGGAGAAGATCAAGTTTGATAATGAAGATAATAAGCTTCCATTATGGAAATATTGATTTGGAGACGTGGGTAAGGTTTCAAACAGAAATGTCCAGAAAGTTGTCGAAAAGTGGAAATGTAGCTCAAAGAAGGGTGAAGGGAAAATTTACAGATTAAAATTAGAATTGACATTCATACAGAGAAGAAGTCATAGGAATAGCTAAATTGGTTATTTGCTGTGGTTTGGCCAACACAAACGTTGTTTCTGTGCATATGTTACTTTATTTTGAGAAGGTGAGTATGACATTGAGTCAGTCCTCTTCTTATTACAGCAACAATTTTCTGATCAAGGTCTGTGTTTCCTGCTGCTTTTGCCATTTCATTCTTGTTTTTTTTTCAGCTCCCCTTTCCTAAATTATTTTTTATTGCCTCTCCTCCTTTGCGTGTCTGTGTGTCTACCATAGCCAAAGGTCTTCATTAATTTTCTACTTCTTTTTTAACCTCTTCAAAGGAATGGTGAAATGAGAAGGTACTTATTGAGTGTTTTAGGAGCTTAAGCATTTTATGTGCATTATCTAATTTAATTTTAAAAATAATGGGGAAACTGCTATTCCCAGTTTGTAGGACTTGAAACTGGTCCTCAGCAAAGTTAAAGACCCTTCCCCAAGTCACAGTGTTAATGAACCCAAGTCTGTGTAAGTCCAAAGTTTTGATTTTGCTCTTTTGTTATTTCTACACCACATTGTCTCCTGCATAGACATTTCTCTGCATAGACACCTCTCCACTATTATTTCTAGCGTCTCACCTTTTTACTCTCATTCCTAATCATTATCCTAAATCCTTTACTTCCATTTTTTCTCCTCCTTCATTGAACTCTTATTCTAGATCTACTCCTCTCGTTGGCAGCCTTCCTCATTCTGCCAGGGCTTGGTATGCTTAAATCTTCTCTTTGTCTTTTCTTATACTGATCAGCTAAAATACCATCAAGTTATATTAACTCATTAATAGTTAAAACACTTTTACCTTTAAAACTGACAGCGGCTTTGTAAGTAGTCTCAAAATCACCCTTCTTTCACCAATAGTCAAAAGATAGTGCTGAAATCTCTTGCTTATGTTACAAAAGGCCATACCATAACAACTGAAGGGAGGGTATAATTTCAGTTGTATGCCATTTGTCCAGAGAAATCACCAACAGTTTTGCTGCTCAAATAAATACATCTTAAATTGCATTGTTATTCTTCTTATCCATGCACCTGTAATATGTGGTCCACAAAAATTTAAAGATGAAAACTTTATAAAGATTAGAACTGCTTCAAGAAGTCAGATACGTGTTTAAAAATATAGCGTTTTTTTTTTTTTCTTTTTAGAATCATTATCTACTGCAAATCCAATGTGAAAGTTGTATTTGATTAAGGTGGGAAATCCAGGGCTTCCCTGGTGGCGCAGTTGTTGAGAGTCCGCCTGCTGATGCAGGGGACACGAGTTCGCGCCCCGGTCCGGGAAGATCCCACATGCACATGCCGCGGAGTGGCTGGGCCCGTGAGCCATGGCCGCTGAGCTTGGGCGTCCAGAGCCTGTGCTCCGCAACGGGAGACGCCACAACAGTGAGAGGCCCGTGTACAGCAAAAAAAAAAAAAAGAAAAGAAAAGAAAAACAAAAAGGGAAATCCAGCTGATGCCCAGTTGACATTGAGAAAACCTCAGTCTCCTCTATTGCACCCCAAACAGCTTGTAAGAGTGACCCCAGAACCAGGAGCAGTGGCAGCCGAGGGTCGAAGCAGCTCACATTCAGCTCTCTCTGGAGGATGACTAAAATAGTTTCATATCTAGGAGCTTCTCTTGAAATAAATGTGGGAAAGTTTTGTAGACAAACTGGGATTTTAGTTTTAAAGTCTGTAATTTTAAAGGAAACATATTTACATATACTATAAGACCTGAGGGAGTAGTGTTGACAATCCAGTAGGTGGCAATCTTCCCTCAGAATATGTGTCAAACCAGGGTCCCAGTTCAGGCTTGGGATGTGCTGCTTGCCTAAATTAACACCAAGGTATTGTTTCTAATAGTTCAAAACTCCAACAAAAGAGCAAACTTCCGCTTATATATTAGAATGCATTCTACACTCTTAGAGGACTAAATTTTAGTGACTCTACTTTGCTTCATCAAACTACATTAGTAATTCTTTGGCCTTTATATTATTTTTTTCTTGTCATTACTAATATAAGGATAGCTGTATTCATGTAACATCTCTATCGTCCTTCTTAAAATAACTCATGTACTATGTAGTAGAAACTGCTCTTTGCCAGAGATCTATTTATGACACTTTCCATAGAGTAAATGAGAGCCTGTAAAATGTCATTACCTTTGCAATATTTTTAAGGCAAAAAGTTTAAATGATTCTGTGGACTATATCTGACTCTCTACCATCTCCATTCCACCTGTTAAGGAATTTAGAGTTTAAGGTTTTGAAAAGGCTTGTATAAAATAGCGAAAGTGTTTCTCACTGGGACATTTAAAAAATAGATTTTATGAGGAAAGACAAAAGCAATCAGAACACCTTATCTTGGAGAGAAAGTTTACAGGAATATTTTGTTATGCTATAATATTACATTTTTGTTGTAAAATGTTCTGGTGATGTGTAATACTGCTGTCATTATTACTGCTGTCATTCTGGGGTTTGAATGACATTCTTCCTAGCAGCCACAAGACAGGCTAGCTGCAATCTTCAGTCTTCTTTTCCCCTTTTTCGGTTTTATTTATTTATTTTTAAATAAATCCATTATTTTATTTTAAGTAATTCTTTTGAATTTGTTTCTTAGTCTCATAAATACTAATATGGTGACATTACTACTATGCAGTCATATGTAGCTCTTCTCAACTTCTGTGTCAAAGAGGGAATTGTGTTCCCCTGTTTCCTTGATGTTTATGTGGGTGTGACTCACTTTAACACAAAAACGAGTGTGGAAGTGACATATGTCACTTCTGAGCAGAAACATAAAATCTCCAAAAGTAAGAATTTCCAGATTGTGGCTTCTCTGTCAGCCTCAGTCACTTAGTGAAATCAAAGCAGAAGGATGTCCCTAGTTCACCACAACAGATATGTAGGGTGATCAAGGAATAGACCTTTATTGTCATAGGCTGCTGAAATTTGGGATTTGTTTGCTAGCTTTGCATAGCTTATCCTAATACCGTTAAAAGGAATTGAATTTAGTAGTGTGGAATAGATGATACGTTATATGGTAAATCATATATTCTGTTTAACTCTCCCCTTCTAGGACAAGAAAAAAATACAATGCCCACATAGACAACATATATTGTGGGAGTATACACTTAGGCACTAAAATTACCTCAAATTCTCAAAATGTTTTCCTAATTTGGAAAAGGTAATTGGTTCTCCATTCTACCTCACATGTAGGCAAAAGCTGGACCCTTCTGTAATTAAGCAACAGTCTTATTTTTTTCGGTAGGTTTGAGAATCTTCTAGAACATGGTATCCCAGATCAGTTTTAGAAAATCAGAGATTTAACTGAAAATATAGATAAGTTAAACTTTAGGATTAAGTTCGATAAGAGATGATTATAATTAGGACATAACTAATACAAATGCTTGTTAGCTATATACCAAGCTATACTTCTACTGCAGGACTTTTCAGATACTTCAATAACCATTGCAGATTTCCCAAAATGGAATATAGAACTACTGGTAAAGTCAAAGGCTTAAAAATTTCTATGAAATGTTCTCTCTTTCTGACTTGTATTTAAACAAAAAATAATGTTTTCTATAAAAATAGCAATGTATTTAACCTTTACAGAGAACATTTCCTTCATAATCATTTCCTTTTAGAAGCATGCTTCTGAACAAATTGTAGAAAAATTTGTAAATGATTTTCTTGGTTTTATTTTTTAATAAATCCATGGTTGTCCCTAAATATCATGCTCTCACTCAATCTCATTCTGATATGTTTCCTGATTGGGGGAAGGGAGGAATTGAGTTTAGTTCCTTGCAAATTGTACCGCATCCTGGGTTATAGCCTTGGTGTGTGTTGAGTACCTACATTCCATCCTCCATTCATCAGGACATCAATCAAAGGTTGCATCCTGCCTTGCTGGAGCACAGCTTCACTCCTGATTTCTATATTTGGTTAATATGTAATGGTCTAATTACTCAACAATTGCTTATTGCATACCCGACATAGGCCAGACTCTATGTTAAGCACCAGAAATAACAACTTTAAAGGATGCATGATCCTTATTCTAAAAAATGTCATTTTTTAAGTCAGAGAATACTAGTGAATTCAATGTACTATCAAAAATAAGGTATCTTCAAATACTTTGGATACCAAGACAATAAAGCTATTAATGGGATTCTAGAGAATGATCAGAAGCACAAAATTTGCCAGGGTTATGTGATATTTGGAGAACTATGTGTGATCTGCTGTGGTTCAGAAAGGCCCAGGGAAATTTGGGATATAGGACTTGCCTAAGAATAGTTCCTGATATAAAATAAATACAACGTTAACCTTGCTCAAAAAGAAACACTTGAGTCAATTAAAGATAGAAAATAACTAAAGATCTTTGAAGCTCACCAAGTAATATGTGCTGTGAATACTGGCCACAAATGGTCCAAATAAGAGGCAGATTGGAATAGTAAGGTGGAGGGAAGGTGCCGTAGTGGAGGTAGGGTAGAGAAATAATCATCTATCTATTGATCAAGTAGATTGTTTTTTAGACACGTTGGTCGTATTTTACACGTATTGTCACATTTCCTGTTCATGACCAGCCGGTCAAGTAGGCATCATAATTCTCACTTCACAAACATGCTCAAAGGCTCTTGGAGAAAAAGATGAAAAAAAATCATTTTTCTTAATTAGGAACACAAGGCCATTTTCAGAAAATAAATTTTATAACTGTTAAATAATCTGTTGTTTTTACTTATGATATACAGTTATAATTTGGTTTTAGAAGTTTTGCATTTCTTGTAAGCTTGTTGTAACCAGGGTATTGAATTATTTCAGTGAAAAGAAGTTAGCACTATGTATTATCTTTAAAAAAACCATTTTTATAGAAATGGTAACCAAAATATATACATATCTATATTTTAGTTAAGCATGTTTGAGGAAATACTCGTGGCCTTAAATTAACATAAACAGACTTTGAAGGGCAGAAATAGAGGTTACTTTCTTAAATGTACTCCTTAATCTGAGAGTGGGTATTTCCATGAAAACAACTCACTCATTTTTTTTCCATCCTATTTTTTTTTTTCTGGCGAATATGTCTTGCTGTCATAGTCAGTATGGCAGGAAAACTTACTGTTAAATATCTGACATTATTTTACGCAATGTAAAAATTGTTCCCTAATAAGTATCCACCTAAAAACTCCCCCGCTTTGTTTTTTCGACAACACTCACAGATGTATAAACGTTTTGACTATCAGAAGGCCTCCTGCTGCTTTTAGACTTTAAGATTGGGCAGTTTGATAACTCCTCTCATTTTCTGCCCATTTTCTTAGTCTCATTTTTTGCCATTCTCATTCACTGTCCCTAATTTCAACTATAGCACTAAAACCACATATAGCCAATACATTCCTCATATTCACCCAAACTTTGACCATGGTTTCAGTCCACCCTTCTTGCACTGACATTTCTTACTTACTTTCAGTTAATGCTAAAGTTGTTCTACCACAACTTGTACACACTGATCAAAATCTCATGCACAAATATAAAACAATATGGCTGGCTGACAGAATAGCCTATAGAGAGGCAGTATTTAGTGATAGTTAAGGCTATCTACTGCCTCCATCATAAAATATGGCTTTATAACAGAGGGGTAAACAGCAACCAAGAGTACAGTGGCAGTAGCACCCTCCAAACTTAGTTGTCATAATCTGTACATCATCAAACTATCCCAGCTAAGTTGGGAAGACTAAGCTATTTCTCAAGTGTTCTTTCTCTCGCAGGGAACTACCTGAAAAGTCAACGAACTCCCGAAGTCCAGATTCAGCCTCTATCCACTTCAGGGACAGGCACTTATACCCAGTGCTTAAAGATCTGTTTGACATTACCGGCAGGTTTTGCCTGTACTAGTATCTGTTTTCACATGATGATACATGGGTGTTTGTGGTGCCTAATCAGTCATTGGAGAATGGTCTCAGGCCATTTTGTGTGCAGGCATCTGAAAGAAGAACCAATCAAATCCAGACGTTAAAATAGCCCATTACAAATACAAATCAAAAAACCTGACATTTAAGCCATTCCCTCTGATTTATACTTCCACAGCAAATTTAACACTGATAATTATTGCACAAACTCTTTCCCTCGATATATGAAACAAACAGCAACCAAAACACCATGTTATAATGGATTACACTCGTTACACCTAAGTATTTAAATAGTTTATTGCTAATAAATGCAAATTTGAACGCTTCATTCAAAATAATTTAAAATCAACTCAAGGATACTACTGAACACAGACCTTGAAGAATACTACAGGCCCTAAAGCAGATATTGTATTATTGCTCCAAGACATCTTGATCCAAGTAGGCTATACCACAAGTGCCTCTGCATTATTCCACTCTGCCAAATGAAAGAACTAACTCCTGGTGCAAAATAAATGCACAAACTGGTTTTATTGTTTTGCATTTTTTAATTGAATAAGGGATTCTTTCAGTTCTATAGTGCTTTACAATTTTCAAAAGTTTCACACACGTGATTTTATACAATCACATAGTAACCCTTTTCTTCCCCCTACTGCTATCTTGCCCCTCCCTGCTTCCCTCTCCCTGCTGGTAACCACTAGTTTGTTCTCTATATCTGTATATATATATATATCTATATCTGCTTCTTTTTCGTTTTATCCACTAGTTTGTTGTATTTTTTAGATTCCACATATAAGTGAATCCATGCAATTCATCCGTGTTTCTGCAAATGGCAAAATTTCCTTCTTTTTCATGGCCGAGTACTATTCCATTGTGTATCTATACCACACCTTCTTTATCCATTCATCTGTTGATGGACCTGGTTTACTTTTATAAAAAGAATAATGTAGACCAACTAAAAATCGCTGATCTTAGAGTATTTAATCATCATTAAAATTTTTTGATAAAAATAAAAATTATCAATGTCATGAAGCTGAGAGCTTCCAACCATCAACATACTGCAGTAGCAAATTTAATTTCTGTTTATATTTCAGAATCAGACTTAAGCTAATTTCAGTATGGTTTGTAGAATGGGTATGTCTATAATCCCTCTATAATAATCTGCCACATTAGCTTGATGTACTATAAGAGTAGACAGAGTATGTGTGATTTTACTTTAATAGGCAATTATCAGCATTCATTCAGCAAATATGTATTGAGAGGTCATTAATTACTAGTCTCAATGAGACCTAAACTACCACATACCAAACCCTTAAGGAGGAAGATTTTTCTCTGCAAGAATTATGGTTTGGTTAGACACAAAATAAGTTTAATAAACATATACCTAAGATTGTAAACTGGCAGCCCACAGGCTATGATGAGAACTGCAGACATTTGGGGGGTACGTGGGGTTTTTTTTGATATTTGAATTGGAATTCATAAATTGACAAATTTCACATAATAATCTGGATTCCTGGCTTCTTTTGAAATATTAAAAGATGGCCACAAATAAGTGGAGCTGAATAGCAGGCCATGTACTCTAAAGATTTCAACAGTTCCCACACTTTCTAATACCCAGCTGATTTTACACATTTCAGCTGATAGTACACATTTATGTCACAGGCCTGGCCCCCTGAGATACCTGAGTTTTAGATCTTTGTCTTTTAGACAAATTCTTTCACAAAAGATGGAATGAATTATGCCTGACTCTGGATGTATGTCTCCCTCTCAGTCATCCACCTCATGTAACGTTTCCTATCTCTTCTCCTATCCCAATTCTTGTTCAAATATCCCCAGGTCTGAAGAAATATGTCTGTTCACAGTATCATCATAAGTCCGATCACATCTTATTTTATAATTAGAATGAATTGAAGGTATTATCTATAAGTTCACTGAATACACATTAGAAACAAAATTTAAATTTAGGTAATTTAAAAGTTCCATGAATCAGAACTGTTTTCTTAATCAACCATTTGTTGTTAATGATTTTATCTGCATAATTTGTTTGGTGTCAAGATATAGAATCAGCTAGGCAATGTCTCTGGATCAGGTTAAATTGTTTGGTGTATCATCTAAAAATTCATCACTGCAGTCTTTTCTTCCTTGTGGCAAGGGCTGATCTCAGGAACATACGCTGTTACTTATATACTACAATGTCAGGAACAGTGGGAAGGTGCTATTTCCACTGAAATTCTCATTTGCAGCATCATTTGGTACCTAAATGACAACAAATAAAACTTCATTTCATGAAGGAACAGCTTTTTTGTCATGCCAAAAGTTAAGTGTGTAATAGGCTATTAGAATGATCAACAGCAGGCAGAGTCAGCAAAAAGACTCAGAAGGTGATGATGATCTGGGCACAGAGTTAGCAAAGAAACCCAGCAATCCATATGCAGACAAGTCTGGGCAGATGAGTAGGCAGAGCAAGGTATAAGCAAGGTAACTAGATACATGGATACAGGTTTATATATTCAACAACAAAGAAAAAAAAGGCAAACGACAACGACCTATGACCAAAAAAAAAAAAAGCACCCAGGATGTTAGAACAAGCAAGTAGAGTGTTGTGCACCTGTGACAACAAAGAAAGGGGACTAGTGAGAGTAGTAATTGAGGGGAGAGTTAAAGGCATGGGGTCCAGACTGACTGTCATTGTATGAATGGCAAAGAACAAGCCAAATGGGACATCCAAAAGCCAGGATTGACCCCAGGTGTTCAGGTCACAGATGACACAATACAGAGATTTACAAAAGGTGGAGGTAGCTCCAAGGAAGCTGTGTAAGCAAAACGAATTGTTGGATCTGAACAGTATTTGGTGTGTGCTTTATTCAACCCAACTAAACAGGAAAGGCACCACCACATTCACTGAAGTTCCTTTTCTGGATTTTTCAGGCCAACCCAGAGGATTTACTCCATCCAGGGCTCAAACAACCACTTCCATTTGAGGTTCAGGTTGGTCTTCAGGAGCAAGGATAGCAAAGAGTCTTCATCTTATCAAAAGGTAGGATAGCAATGAACACATCAAGCACTAGGTTAACAAGGCTTTTACGATCAATCACTGATGTCTACCATAAGTGTTGGACTGTGTCATGAGACACAAGTGTCTGCTGTCCCAACACTAAAAGGTATTTTCTTCCCATTTGGAAGTAATGACTGCAGTCTATAGAAAATAAAATTTTAGTTTTTTAGAAGTGTGAATGAGAGAAACAACACTTTAAACCTCATTAATTATTCTTGAAGGGTAGAGCTGTTTCTCTGATGTTCTCTAGGAGCCTAGGGGTGGTTTTTAATGGCTGAGAAGGTCTATATCCAGAAACAACCTGGGAATCTGGGAATCTCCTTTGGGTGGAGAATAAAGCACAGACAGGGAAGGCCTGGGCCCAGAACTTCTTTCCCCTTACTTCAAGTTTACCTGTTGATGGATGTACAAGAAGAAACATTGAATCTGTCTCTATAGGTCTCCAGTTTTTAAGATTTTCCCAGTTGTATGTAGTTCTCTTTTGATATAGTATAACCTTTTATTAGGAAAAGTACTTACAGGAAAAACCTTTAAATTTAACGTAAAACCTAATTCTTTTGCTCCTTTTGACGCTTGGAAGACTGGATCCTTATTAGAGTGCATTTCTACAAAGAGATAAACATTTTTAAAAGTAAGCATGAATGGAATCCAGGATAAAATGCATCCATTTGTGAGGGAAAATAGCTTTTACTGAAGAAAATGGCACAAATTCATCATGTGGAGAAAAATGTCATTTCAAAGCCTCTTTCCAAGATCAAAATGTGGAACTTTTCATACAATATATTAGCTTTTTAGCTGCTCTGAATCTACAACTTTTTCAAGCCAAAGGGTTTTCACAGTCTTGTTGCAAACATTGGCAATTAATTATCCCTATTAATAGAGAAACTATTAAAACTGCCTGGGCAGGAACAGCACATTAAAAAGAGGCTTTGCCCATTTTTGCATACCAGAGACACTACATTGAAGAACAGTTTTATCGAAGTATTTTAATTCATCTTCATATATAACTGAGTACTAAATGCAAATTACTAACTTTTTGAAATAACTCACATGTCAGAACTGCTGTTTTGTCTCCCTCATGTGAAATGCAATTCAACATGCCGTGACATACAGCTAATAAAAGGGCATCTGTCACAAGGGACTAAGTACCAAAATCAACAATTTGCATAGTGAACAAGGTTTATATTGTGGCAACTCATGTTGCCTTGTACCAAACAATGGGATGAACACTCCCTTATGGCCTCTGCTAAGTACTAGACATGTGGCCTTAGAAAAAGAAATCCCCTCTCAACCCACTTTTTCCCAGTGGTCCTTTGTTGGTTCACAGCAAGGGTTTGACTTCATGCCCTGGTCTCTGTCTGAGAGGAAGTCCAGTTCAATTCAATTTGCATCTCTCTGCCTCTTAGTAATGAAACAGCGTCCATCTGAGCAGGCCCCATGATAATGCAGAGCAGATGGGCAGAGCTTTGTCTAATTAGATCTGGGAGGCCTGTTTGCTATAGTAAATGTGCATGTATTTGCTTATTTCACACTTATTTCGGTGACAACAGCTTAGTCGAGACAAGATAGAAATGAATATGGTAGATAGCCTCACTAACGAGCTACTTAATACAAATCAATATTTTTAATTTAATTACTGTTTACTATCACCTATTTAATGAGTTGCTTACAGGCTCTTTGATCTCAAAAGAATACAAAAATCCCCTTTATAAAATTTATTTTACTTTTTAGTTTTTCTTCCTTCTTCCTTTTTTTCTTCCTTCCTTTTCTTCCCTACTTCCCTTCATTTCTCTTCTTCTTTCTTTTTTTCTTTTTCTGTCCAAAGATTATTGGTAAGGTATCAGGGTCTGTAATATAGATTATTTTAAAAATCCGATTACATAATTGATTTTAAAAATGCAATACCAAGGAAGCCACCCTATTCTTTATGTACTTGTACTCCTCAAAAGGCACATGTAGATATCTTAAAACATGCCACAGATTTGTATTTTACACATCCACCCAAGTGATATTTATCACCATCCCCATCATTATCACTCGCAGTGGTTTCCTTTGGGTTAACTGTTCACTATTCTTTCCAGTTAGAGAATCACCAAAGAGCAAGCATTCAGGCTGGAACAGTTCCAGTGCTTAATTTCAGAAACAGGATCTTCAGACTCCCAGTCTTGACCTTTTCCCAGTAACTCTGCACTTCTTTATTTTTCCTAAACTCTTCATACGTAAACACATGTACAAATTCTGGGGACCTAGGCTAAGAGATACTGGAAATGGTGAAATAGAAAAAAGCTTATATTTGGGAGGTCACAGTTTGATTCTTACTCCAATGATCTCTCCTTGACCTCCTATCCCCTTAGTTAGCCAGTGCCTGAGGACTTTCTCTCTCCACCTTCTCAATCAAATAACTCATAAAGTAAATTTAAATCAATGTTTTGCAGAGCCAAGACTGTATCCTTGTATTACATAGTAAGAGTCTATCACTTAAAATAATTTCATACTTTCAATAAAAGTAGTCATGTATTAAGACTTATAAAGGGAGAGGAAGAAAATCTTCTGGATGAAATCTCACCACATTGATAGTGAACTACTTGATGTGCTTACAAAGAAATGACACATAATATTAGGAAATACACATTGGAAAACCCAGATGTTTAATTTGGATTATGGCTATTGGACCATCAGAGAAGCTCTATTTCCTGAATACATAGGGCCAGTAATATGAGTCCCGTTCTTTGGAGTTGCTTATCTGTAAATATTGTTAGACCCAGTGAGCAGACATCATTAACCAGATACTGAATGTCAAATGCTCAACTCATTTCTCCTGCTCGTGGGCTATTTCAACAGAGAACAGTAAATAACAGGCTTGGTTCCAACAAAAGCAGCAAAAAAAAAAAAAAAGCATAAATCATAGTACAAAAATGTGCAAGGCTGGTTTGGGAATCCAAACAGTCCTTACCTAAATAAAAAAAATGAAAGCCTCTAAAACAGTTAAATTGCGCTGATAACCCTGGTGAGAAGAAAATGAATCATATTCTCATCATGGATGCAAGGAAACGTATAGGCTAATCACCTTTTTCCCATCAAGGTAAAGAGGAAGAGAGGCCCCGTCTTTGAATTTTTTTCCCAGTGTGTATTTCAGCATACACCCACATGAATTTATTGTCTGCCTCTCCTCCTCTTGAGACCTGCTTCCCTTCCAGTCTTCCGTATCTCAGTAAACGACACATCCGTTTTATGTCACGCAAACCAGAAACCTTGCAGTCTTCCTTGATTCCCCTCCCTCGTACCTTCTCCCTCTATCACATCACTTATTTCCGTTAACATCCTTCTAAATAGCTCCTGAATCTGTTCCTTTTTCTCCGTGTCCTCTACCAGCCCCAGAGGAGGTCTTCATTGTCTCTTATTGAGAAGAGAACAAAATCCTAGCCAGCCTGCTCACCACTTCAACCCTCAAATCCCACCACAATATTAATAATTCCAGAATGTAAATATAATCCTGTTTTTTTCTGCTTTACAAACTTCACTGATTCCCCATTATCAATGGAATGAAAGCTGAAATCTATATCATCACCAATATCTTCTAGCATTTTATCCCTTTCCAGTACCTCAGGATCCAACCTCACCACGTTTCTCATCAACACTCAGAATGCTCCCTAGTCTTGGTTTCCCTAGGAGTGCAAACACTGCTCTCTGACCTTTGAAGTCTTTTGCTGATTTTCTGGCCTGGGGAGCTTCTATTAATTTTTAATACATACCTCAAATAGACAGTTCTCTGTCACAATTTCTCTGGTTCATCCTCCACCAACTTTTCCTTGTGCCCAGCTTTATGCTGTCACATTTTATTGTAATTGTTTACGAGAAAAGAGAATCTCCCAGAGGTTCTGAGCACCTGAACAGTGGAGACCATGTGCGATATAGAAGAAAATCAGCAGGTGCTCATTGAATCAATGACTCCATGATATCAGTATCTCCTTTCTAAACTTCCCTTTCTTTGCTAATGTTGCTACCATTTGATTTGTCACCAGGCAGAGAACTGTGCATTTGCCTTGTAGGCAAACATTTCTTCCAGCCCTTCCTCCCAGATTTATCCTAGCCTCTAGTTCCTTTACAGTTTAACTAAATTCCTAACCCTGATTAACTTTCTCCCTGTTGATGAGTCACTCTGTTTTTCCGTAAAGAATAAAAAGGCTTTGTTAAAATTATTAGCAACATTTCAGAAGAGATCATAATTGCTGTTTAATAACACATCTAAAGTAAAATATGAAATTCTTCTCGTACTTTTAAAGATACAGATTTCATTTTACTTGGTACATGGTAGAAAACAGGAGACATTCTCTTCTGGTCAGAGGGAAATTCTTGATTCCAGGAAACTACCTCTCAGTTGCTTCTGATCTTCAGCCCACACCCCATGACTCTCTCTCCACATCACCTCAACTACCAGATATGATATTTTCTTATTTTTCAGGGAAACCAATATGCATTTTGGGTAGCTGATCTGCCCCTTCAGCTTTTTCTCCTTCCAAATTAGATAAAATAATACTACTGCCAAATTAATTTGACTCCTTAATATCAACAAATAAGTGCCAAACTCCTTAGCCTACCCTTTGAAACCGTCCCTCATCTTTCCTTCATCCAACCATTTCAACTTCACCTCCCACTACTATATATAACTACAAAGGATATTCGTCTCCATCCTATAACTACTATTGACAAGATCATTTATCCTCTTCCAGATATTTCTTGTTCCTTCTCACCTTTTCTCTTCTTTGTTTATACCGCGCACTCACTTTATCCAGAGAGCCTCTTGCATCCTTGTTTTTAAATAATCGAGATATGAACCATACGCTGTAAAATTCACCCTTTTAAATATACAGTTCAGTGTTTTTTAGTATATTCATGAAGCTGCACAATCATACTGCTATCTAATTCCAGAATATTTTTATCAACTCAAAAAGAAACCCTGTACCCATTCCCAGTCACTCCCTACACCCTCCTCCCCCTCCTCCCTAGAAACCAAAAATCTACTTTCTTTTCCTATGGATTTGCCTGTCTGGACATTTCATATGAATGGAATCATACAGTACATGGCCTTTGTGTCTGGTTTATTCCACTCAGTGTGTTTTTAAAGTTTATCCATGTTGTAGCATGTATCAGTGCTTCATTCCTGGGTATGGCTGAATAATATTCTGTTGTATGGATATACCACATTTTGTTTATACGTTCATCACTTAATGGACATTTGGGTTGTTTCCACTTTTTTGCTTTTGTGAATAATGCTAATATAAACATTATGTACAAGTTTTTGTGTAAACATATATTTTCAATCCTCTTGGATGTATACTTAGGAGTAGAATGCTGGGTTACATGTGAACTCTAGTTTTAGCTTTTTGAGGAGCTGACAAGCTGTTTGCCAAAGTGGCTACCCTATGTTGTAGTCCACTGGCAATTTCTGTGTATCCTTGCTAACACTTTTGATTGTTTATCTTTCTTTATTTAGCCATCCTAGTGGGTAAGAAGTGATGTCTCATTGTGGCTTTGATTTGCATTTCCCAAATGACTAAGACGGTGAGCATCTTTTCGTGTGCTTGTTGGCCATTTGTATATCTTCTTTAGAGATCCTAGTTCATTATTAGATATGTGAATTGTTAATATCTTCTCCCATTCCATAGGTTGTCTTTTCATGTTCTTGGTGGTATGCTGGAAGCTCAAACTTCCCCTGTAGCTTATCAATTAAAATTCTGCTCATTCTTCAAGACTATTTTAAACTCAGTATATTTCTTGATAGTCTTTTTTAGTGCTCTTAAATTCATAATATCTCTTTATTTTTTTGCATGGGCATAGTGGTTGGTTAATATCTGCTATTATATTTATAAAATATTACCTTCAGGAAGTCTCCATTCTCTCTCCATTTGGATCTTCAAGATCACTGACTGTGTTTTCTAGAACTTGTATGTTCCATGATACCTTTGCTTGTAGCAAGAGTCCCCAAACACATTTTGTTCATTTATTAAAGAAACAAGGGCCAATAGAGCTGAGACAGGTGGTCTACATATGGTGTAACTGTATGTGGGTTTGAGGAGCGTGTTTAAAATGACCTTCACATGAATAAACTTTTAAGGAAACTGCTCCCTCCCAGGGTGGGATGTCAACATGAGACAATTATACCTGGATACCCTAAACAAGAATGCCAACAGGAATTATATTACCTGATATTTTTTAATTTATTTCTCAGCTAGATTTTTTTTAAGTAAACACAGTTACGAATGTTCTATTTATCAGCACACAACACAAACTGTTTTTGGCATGTTTCTAATCATATGTTCCTATAATTGCATTTTCTTCTACTGTTCACAACTAGAAATTTGCTTTCTTTAAACGTGTGTTTTTAAAACCATGAGTTCTTGATTGCTCACTTCTCAGGGCAAAATTAGCATTGGTCTTCTTTCCTTTATGACTAGGTAATACTGTACTAATGAAAAACAGGGCCTCTTTATTTATAATGGCCTTGGGGTCAATTATCAATTTATCATCATGTCCTGCAGATTTAAAATAAAATATGCTGTGCAGTATAACCATTGTACAGAATTGACATTAAGTAGATTCTCTGAGTTTGGACTTAATAAAAAATACAAAGAGTGCTGCCTAAAAGGTTTCTCCAACTATAAATTCTATTAGGTAGCTTTTAATACAAGACAGTAGGAAACCGAACAACTAAATTAGAGAGAATTCTTTTTCACTGCTGTTTTTTGTCTCATACATGTGAATAGTCATTGGAGGACAGTTTGCTAATTCACAGAAATAATATTTTATATCTTTATAATAATAATCCAAAAGCTGCCTAAATTTTTCCTTATGTCAATCTCTGTATTGACCTTAAAATATTCACATCCAATGTCAACCTATTTGCAAGAGACATTCTGTAACTTTAAGGAATATATGCATACGATATAAGGAGCAATGATTTCTTTTGTCAAAAATAGCCTAAGTCCTTCACATTTACCAATTAATCCATGTATACCAAACTCAGGTCATGTTGAGACTATCTTCCTAGAAGTCTGTGAGATGTCATAAAGTTTTATGTTTTAATTCCTATTGAAAATAACTCTAATTCCCACATAGGTCTGTTACTATCCATACTGAGACTCTGGGCCTGTTTGTGTGAGATTAAGATCAGCATATCCTGCCCATGCACGTGTTATTAGACGCACAGCTAAAAGCCACAGACTCAGTGAGAATGTAAAGGCAGAAACAAAGGTGAAGGTCAATTGTACCTTTGAGAGTATGAGGTTGT
Source organism: Globicephala melas (assembly GCF_963455315.2). Lineage (NCBI taxonomy): Eukaryota > Metazoa > Chordata > Mammalia > Artiodactyla > Delphinidae > Globicephala > Globicephala melas. The sequence continues at coordinate 39,334,452 of NC_083316.1, read as the reverse complement.
TTGTTAATTTTCAAGGGCAGAGTCTACCTGCTAAGTCCCAACCAGTGAAAACTGAGAAAATTCTAGATACTGCGCTATCAGTCCCTCAGCAGCAGTAGCCCTATTGCAAGGGCTCCATAGGCACATGTGGCTGTATTGGTTACTCTGTTGGAACGCAAGGTTACAGAACATTTCCATCTTCATAGAAAGTTCTATTGGACAGTGTTATTCTAGAAAGCGAGGGACCAATTCCTTATACCTTAGGGTCCATTACAAAAGTGGCCTCACTTTTGGAGAGGAACTTAGTCTGGAACTGGCATTGTTAATTCTGCCCGTTTAGTATCCTTTTCTGTACCTTATAGTTATTGTTCTTTGGTGAAAACAGTAGAAATGGAATATAAAAAAGAAATAGAGGAACATAAATGAAAGGCAAGATATGAGGTTACAATCTTAGTGACGCCAAAGGACATTGACCCTTAGTTCAGAAATTTGTTTTTTTAAGAAAAAAATATTAAATCCACAGAGCCCAAAAGATCCAATATAAAAGTAAATACTATATTGAGAAGTTTTGTTTGTTAGTTTTAAGTGGCCGCCAGAGCAGACACATTATATATTTTCTCAATAATCAGTTTCTTATTTATAATTTTTCATATTTATTGAGATGATAACAATCAAAGCATAAGAAAATGGGCATATATATGTAAATATCCATAGCCCTGTCGTAGGAATATAAATAAAATAATATCAACTTTCCATACTGATATTTTATGTAATTGGAAGCACTGAAAATATTTTACCTTAATTCATTTTTAGATCCTTTCTAGAATTCAGTTTCTAATAAATCAGTTCATAAGTCATATTAATATTAGAGTAAATAAAATGTCATTTTCAGAAAAAATTCTTATTTCAGAGAACTACTTCTGGAAATGCATGTGTTACCATGAACATCTTAGATTATTTGTGAATAGTCATCTAGAAAATTGGTTTAAAGTAAACTTTATTTTACGTGTACTACACAGGTAATGGTCTTCCCTCATTTTCTAGGAGCAGCCTAGATGGGAAAGAGGTTTGGTTGTACATATCTAGTTCTTTTTACTGATATTTTTTCACCGTTTACTTTCCAAGTGAGTCTTTTAAAAATGATTATAGCAATGTCTGGCTGCCCTGGAAAGAAAGACTTTATATATTCTTCAGGAAGGGGATAGCTTTCCTTGAAGGAAATACATTACCCATTTACCACTTTCAGTCTGGGTCCACACGCTGGGTGCTGTTATGCAAAGCACACCAACAGGTTGCAGAGACAAGGCAGGTTTTCCAGCAGCACCTTCTGCTAAGCCCTCCCAAAGCACAGCACACCCCAGCCCCTGTCTGTGCAGTTGATGAATGTACTTCAGGCAGGGCTTGGACATGGCTCAGTACAGTTCTCTAAGCGGTGATAAATGACCACCTTTGTGTGAAATGGGTTAGGTGGGAGGGCCACCCTTTGACAAGGCAGAAAATGAAATGATTACTATTGGATTCTATTGACTTGTCTGGTTAGAACAGTTGTGCCTCTTCCTAGAGGTTAATTGGACTTGAACTCAAGAAATTAAGAGGTCAGCTGAGGTCACAGTGACAGCAGGCGCACTTTTAACTTGCTGCTAATAACATTTGGCAGGAGGATGAATCTGGGAATTTTAGTCTGGGTGCAGTTCAATTTCTTTAAGAGTAATGGTTTGTACAAATTATTAAACAAACCTAATTTTGTATCACTTACAAAAATTCAATGTGGTTTCAATTCCTACCAGGCACTCCTATATAACTGCGAATTTTCTTGAAATAATCAACTGTAGAATACTGCATATTGTATATACAAACACACACACACACATATATAATATTCTTAGAATAGTTTTATCTTATTGAAGACTCTCTATCAAGAAATTTGGATGTAAAAAGAAAAGATTCAGAAATGCTTGAAAATGATGTTCTAACGTATTTACTGGGGTCTTTCTTTTTACCCAACACCAAGTGCAACTCATTTTTTGTCATAGAAAATGTAAGGAAAGTAGAGTGAAGCATTTTACAATTTATATGTAACATATATGTATATATACAGTAAGGCATCTCCTAATGTATAAATTCTCTATTGCACAAGTATGTTTGCAAGCTTCAGACATCTTGATTTGAGAATATGGTAAAACACTTGAATTGTTACTGCTTCCTGAGAAGATATCCCAATTCAGTCACACAAGGTTTACTTCAACTTCGGTCTTCTTTTCTTGGTTACTTTACACTGCAGGGTCTCTTGCTTGAACTGTCCCTGGCACTTTCCCTTGTGGTACCCGACACACCACTACACCCCACATGGAGCTCAAGTGAGGGGCTGAGTCCCCAAGTGCTTCTTAAGGGGGAGGGGCATGGTGTACAATGCGCCAGAAGGGAGACTTGGGATGGGACTGGGCGGACAGTGTCATCCAGATGGTGGGGAACGAGACACATCACCTAATTAACGGGGCCGCTCCAGCAGCTGTGTAACTGGGGCAACTAGGGGGAGAAAAGCAACGGTCCTGGAAGCAGGGGTCACTGAAGCTGCTCCCCAGCCTCCAGCACTGTGATCAGTTTGTGCCAGTCAGGTACTTGTACTGCATCCCTGAGACACTCAGGCACTAAGGAGAAATGCTTTTGCTTCTTTGTCCTAAGGATAAACCCAAAAGAATACAACTTTGGAGATCGCGCACACAGCTCCTTTTTTTTTTCAGCGTTATTGAGATAGAGTTGACACATGACATTAAGTAAGTTTAAGATGTACAAAGTGTTGATTTGATATGCTGTTATTTCGCAAAATGATTACCAACATGGCCTTGGTGAACACCTCCAATAGGTCACATAATTACTATTTCTTTTTTATGATGAGGACATATAAGCTTTACTTTCTTAACAACTTCCAAGCATATAATATATTACTGTTACTCCAGTCACCATGCTGTGCACTAAATCCCAGAACATATTCTTCTTCTAACTGGAAGTCTGTGGTCTCTTTGACCAGCATCTCCCCATTTCCCTCACCCTCAAAGCCCCTGGTAACCGCCATTCTACTCTCAGTTTCTATGCATTTGGCTTTTTTAGATTCCACATAGAAGTGATATCATACAATATTTGTCTTTGTCTGACTTATTTCACTTAGCATAATGCCCTCCAGTTTCATCCATGTTGTCGTACATGGGAGAGAATATTTGCAAACCAAGTATCTGATAAGGGATTAATATCCAAAATATATAAAGAATTCACACAGCTCAATTAAAAAACAAAAAATCCAGTTAAAAAGGGGCCGAGGGCTTCCCTGGTGGCTCAGTGTTGAGAGTCCGCCTGCCGATGCAGGGGACACGGGTTTGTGCCCCGGTCCAGGAAGATCCCACATGCCACGGAGTGGCTGGGCCTGAGAGCCATGGCTGCTGAGCCTGCGCGTCCGGAGCCTGTGCTCCACAACGGGAGAGGCCACAACAGTGTGAGGCTCGCGTACCAAAAAAAAAAAAAAAAAAAATGGGCCGAGGAACTGAATAGATATATTTCCAAAGAAGACATACAAATGGCCAACAGGTACAACTCATTATTCTAAAGAAAACTTATATTCCCTTATATGCTACACCTTCACAACAAAGCTTCAGGAATACTATCCTATCAAAGGGGCATGGTATATTAACCAGGTTCCGCCACCATAGTACAAAATCTCATTACCAGTTAACTTAATAAATGACAAAATCCCTAAAACTATCAGGGGAAGTATGTCAGGTTTTAATATATTCTATAAAGGAGAAAGTATTCTGGGCTAGAAATCAGGAAGGTTGCATCCCCTGCCACTTACTAAAAATGGTCCTATAGACAAATCATTGAACTATACTGGTTCTCACCCCCATCTGGAAAAGGAGGGCATTGGTTTCACTGATTGCTAAAAGCCCTTATAGATTTGAAAACTGGCATGTCTATGGCAGTGCACAACCTTTGTGCACATTAGAATCACCTGGGGAGCTTTAAATTGAATTAATCTCCAGGGTGGGCCTGGGATTGGCATTTCTTAAAAGTTCCGCAGGTGATTCTAATGTGCAGGCAGGGCTGTGACCTATGGCTCTAAGATGTCACCAAATCCAGGCCATGCCTCTAATTATAACCCTACTCACATTTATAGAGCACTCAGTACAGGCACTGCACTTGGCACCAATTACCTAAATTATGTAATCATGGCAGCTTGCCACGGATTAGGTGTTATTAGCCCCATTTTACCCCATTTTATAAATGAGGAAACTGAGGCTTAACAGGTGAAGTAACTCATCCAAATATGACCAGCTAATGAGTAGAAGAGCCAGTAGGATTTGAGCCTGAGTTGGATGCCAGGGCCTGTGCCCCTAACTATGCTGACAGCCTAGGAACGTCTGTAGCCAGCTTCTCTAGTCAGTCAGTCAGTATCACAGCTGCAATTTGCAACTGGAAATATCAATGTCTGTGACTGGTCTCTGACATCTGTCTGTGCTGATGCCTCCATCCTCCACTTAAACCCCCAACCTTCACAGAACTCTATTTGGACAAGAGCAAGATATTCCTAGAAGCTGAACAAATAAACTACAGGATTAAGGCATTTTCCTATGAAGAAGGATGTTGTCCCGATAAAATCCTTGGGAGTTTCTGGTTACAAGGCTAAAGATATCTAGTGATGCCAAGATTTGGATTCAAGCTGTTCATCAATGACAGACAGAATATTGAAGCTTCTACTTAACTTTTTTGTTTCTCATTCACAGGAGAAAAGACAGGGTGAATCCTTAATCATAAAAACTCAGTACCATGCAGAGTGAAGTAAGTCAGACAGAGAAAAACAAATATCATATAATATCGCTCATATGTGGAATCTAGAAAAATGGTACAGTTGAATTTATTTGCAAAGCAGAAATAGAGACACAACTGTAGAGAGCAAACTTATGGACACCAAGGGAGGAAGGGGGGTGGGATGAATTGGGAGATTGGAATTGACATATATACACTACTATGTATAAAACAGATAACTAATGAGAACCTACTGTATAGCACAGAGAACTCTACTAAATGCTCTGTGGTGACCTAAATGGGAAGGAAATTTTAAAAAGAGGGGATATGTGTATAACTGATTCACTTTGCTGTACAGCAGAAACTAACACAACACTGTAAAGCAACTATACTCCAATAGAAATTAATTAAAAAAAACAAAAACTCAGTACCTCGTCTTCAAGCCTATGAAGGCATAGCCTTAAATTTAGGTTGTGTAGTCTTAAAATTAGGTTGTGTAATTAGATGAAAACATATGCAAATATAGGCACATTTTGCATTTGGAGGTACAGTGAATGTACCAATTACATTCATATTCATTGAAATATATTACTTTGAAGGAAAATGTTTCAAAATATTCAGAACAATTTATAATTAAATCATCCAGTTACTTTTTTTTTTTTTTTTTTTTTGCGGTACGTGGGCCTCTCACTGCTGTGGCCTCTCCCGTTGCGAAGCACAGGCTCTGGACACGCAGGCTCAGCGGCCATGGCTCACGGGCCCAGCCGCTCCGCGGCACGCGGGATCCTCCCGGACTGGGGCATGAACCCGTGTTCCCTGCATCGGCAGGCAGACTCTCAACCACTGCGCCACCAGGGAAGCCCCATCCAGTCACTTCTGAGCAAGAACGTTTTGATGTTCCAATAGCTGCTTGAAAGTTTTAAAATATGTCTTTAAAGTTTTTTGCACAGTCGGAAAACTTAAATCACGTCAAGAGTAAAGAAACCTGAACTCACTATTTTCTAGCTTCTTCCACTGGCATCTCATGGAAGGAAGGCTCAAATATTCTCTTGCTGTTAAAAATCATCAATCCTCCTCAGCTGTGTTGCTGCTCTTTGTGCCAGGAGGGTAACCCAACTGCTTTACTAAATCCCAACTTGCTTTAGAGAGAACTGAGCATTTGCCATCTACTCAGCTTGGATGCAATTCAGAAAGAAAAGAAAAGCATCAACTCATATTTGAAGTTAGGCCCAGGTGGGCACGAATGGATGTGGACACCCATGCATCAGTGCAGAACTTCCACAAAGGAAAGTGAAGGTAAATTCCTCTCCTTTGAACCATAATGCCTCTAAGTTATACTGCAGCCTGTCAACAAAGCATTAACATGTGCTTTACCACAAGGCCTGATTGAAGGTAAGACAACAGGCTACAGCTGCCATGTGTTTATGTGTATATATATTTTTTAACCTCAATTTTTTAAAATACAATTTACCAAAATAAAACTAGTAACTTTAGGACACAGAAGCAGGCTTTAAGTGATAAAACTAGCTCATTCATTTCACAAATATTGGTTAAATACCATCTATGTGCCTATACCCCTGTCCTGGGCACTGGGATAGGTATCATAACTGCAAAATTATGATGTCCTCCAAGTCGCAAAATTTCTGTCTGGTTAACTGGAACATGTGCATTAATATTTTTGCCAAGTTTTAAAACAGACTATTTGGTCACTGTATCAGTGAAGTCTGGATTTCTGTGCTTGTATATTTATAGCACTGTTCTTTCCTGAGAATTCACAGTGCTTTGTACACTTTTCTCATTGTGTCATTAAAACCTTATAAAATGAGGAGGTTCTGGCAATCATATTTTTATATGTAAATTGGTAAATCTAGGTATATTGCTTTCTTGTACTTTGAAGAGCCAGTGCAACACATACCATTTATATATTACAAATGTTTAAAGGAGAGATGTAGCAATAGAAGACTGTCTTTCTTTTCCTTCTGTTTCCTTCCCTTTCTTTCCTCTCCCCATCCTCCAAATTGAGCACTTGGAATGCAAGTTTAGAATTAAGACCCAGAAGGTGTTTGAGAAGCGAAGAATTTGGATGTTTCAGAGCACTAGAAGAGTGAGAGTGAGAGCAAGAAAGAAAAAGGAAGTAGAGAGAGAACTTGGAATAATGGAATGTTCTGGATTGAATTAGGCTCCTCCCCCAAATATTCATACATTGAGTCTCTAATGTGACTCTCTTTGGAGATAGGGTCTTTAATGATGTGATTAAGGTTAAATGAGATTATAAGGGTGGGACCCTAATCCAATAGGACTGGTGCCCTTGTAAAAGGAGGAAGAGACTCTAGGCAGTGCTCGCTGGCGCTCTCTTTCTCACTCTCTCTCTCTCTCTCTCTCTTTCTCTTTGTTTTTTGCCTTCTCTTTCTCTCTTTTCCTCTCTTTCTCTTTCTGTTTCGCTTTCTCTTTCTTTCTATTTTTCTCTTCTCTCTCTCTGCACAGAGGAAAAACAGGGTAAGGACACAGCAAGAAGAAGGCAGCTGTCTGCAAACCAGTTAGAGAAATCTATCAGAAACCAACCCTGCTGGCACCTTGACCTTGGGCTCCTAGTCTCCAGAACTGAGAAAGTAAATTTATGTCATTTAAGCCACCCAGTCTATGCTATCTTATGGCAACCTGAGCAGACTAATACATTGAAGGAAGGCTAGGTATAGGTGGATGAAAGAAAAATTGCTGTTGGCAGGGTACCCAACATGACTTTATGAGAAGGAACGTCTTATGCGGAATTGAGAGGGTTTTTGTGCATATGAACCATGGGATTCCACCTTGTGACCATAACTTTAGTAGAATCTGCTACAATTATGTATGCTCATTGTTTACCTTTTGTTTTGTTCCTAGCAGCCAAGGAAGGGGCAGAATTTCACACCTGGGTAGACATAATGCAAACCAGGGACAGCACACCCAAAGAGGAGCCCAGGGGCACCTGGTACCCAGGGGAATACAAGCTGGGAACAGGGATGACATTGCAGAAATTTGGGGGATAGATTTAGACTTTGGGAAACCTTATCTAGACCAGGAGATATCTATGTTAAAATAGATTGAATGAGGAGCCTCAGTATTTATCTCTAATTTAATCCCTTAATTTAAAGATGAAGGAATTGGGGCTTTAAGAGGTGAGTACTAAATTCTTCCTGTGCTGCATTCTTGTCCAGCTGGAAAATAGCAACCAGGTTTTGGAACTGCAAATGCAGTGCTTTTTTGTTTGTTTACTGTGATACTGCTTCTCATTTGCTTTGGACTATATAACACAATTTTGATTTTTTTTTCCAACCCTTAGCCCTGTACCACCTCTTTAAGCTTCCCAGTCTTATTGGCATAAATTTGATTTGAAAATTCATATAATAATTATACCCAGTGTTGTTTGAAAAACAAAATGAGATGATTAAATATGAAACTGCTTTGCAAGCTGTAAAGTTGTATAAAATGTAGGGTGTTATTGTTATTTATTGTTTAACTGTATAGTAAATTCTTGTAAACATGTTTTTGTTCATCTGATGAGAGAAATGAGATTTCATTTTCAAATCAGAAACTGTTCAGACTGGGGAAATGAGCTCTTCTTAACTAGTACTGGAAACATCATTGATTTTTGTCAGAACACACAAACACACACGCACACACACACACACACACACACACTTGTAGTAGAAACATCCAATTCATGAGGCAGAAAAACGGAAAGGTACTGGGACTTCCCTGGAGGTCCAGTGGTTAGGGCTCTGTGCTTCCACTGCAGTGGGCAGGGGTTTGATCCCTGGTGAGGGAACTAAGATCCCATATATGCCATGTGGCGTGGCCAAAAAGCAAAACAAAGCAAACCAACCAAAAAAAAAAAAAAAAAACAAAAACAAAAAGGGAAAGGTACCAACTTTGCAGTTAAATGGGCCCAAGTTAATTAAGTAGTTGCTTATCCCAAACTACATTCCTGAACATCTCTATGACTCAGTTCCCCCCTCTGTGAAATGGACCAATACTGTATTCTCAGGGTTGCTGTGGAGAATAAAGAAGTCAAAACAGATACAGTGTGGTTTTCTGAGTGTTGTTTACAGGAATACATATCTGTGTAATCCTTACAGGAATGACTAATCAATGAACTGGGAATGACAGAGTATTGTCACCACACAGTTGCCCAATACATGACAGGAGAAGCACACACATAGCAAATGTTACTTCCCTTCTCTTTAAAGAGAACCAATCCTAGGTAGACTTAATTCTGTGAAGTGAAAGAGAGCTTTATTAAAAATGACATTCACTATTATATTAAGACTAGGTTTCCTTTATGTAATAAAAAAAAGCAGATATGAGAGATAAACAAGGCTGGGGTAACAAATATATATTTATTTTGTCAAGTGGGTTTCCAGTCAGCCCTTAAAGCTGTTTACCTCAGTAAAGAACTGGCTTACAATTGATCTGATTTTCTGTCAGGGGGATTGTGTTAATGTTAACACAGCTCCACTGGGTCTGGCACATGAAAGTGGCCCCAAAGGGTGAAGGCAGTTACTGAAAGGGAAAGAATAGAAGGGCTTTTAAACTCTCCAGTTTCTAGTACATGTGAGATCATATTGGACGTGGTACAGACATTGCTTTGCCATGAACAGTGGGGCAATTCAAAGACTCATATTTTTGCATCACAAGTACCAAAGAAAATATTTACATTTTAATCCATTTCATTTTTAAGCATTTTTGTGGACATTTAGAATACAGCAATTTTGTCTCAACCTGAGTTAATGTAAAGACAAAAAATTTTAAAGGTAAACATTTATTTCAATAAATGTTTTTTATTTCATTGGAGATTTAAACAAGAATATCCACGGTAAGTGGAAAGGTAAACCAACTTCTAAAAAACTGAAATGGTAAGAAAATAGAATTATAACAAAGGTATTTTGTTCCACATACTAACTGATGCTTGGGAGCAATTTAATTCTTGACTGGCTTTTAGATACTTAGAAATTCCTTCCCTGTATGCTATTTAGCATTTGATAAAGATTCTGACATTTGGGACATAGTTTTTAATTGAGCTGAGTGTGATAAAGAGATTTTAAAGTGCCCTAAAGGTTTGTCTGAGTAAAAATATTAACTTTTGGCAATGTAAGTGTAAAACTAGAATAAATTCTAGAACATAAAATATCTGTAGCAATCTAACTAAAAATATATGTTATTCTTATATATTATTTCTTTTTCTCTTAGTATAAGAATGACTCCCTAAAGTAACATTTTGGAAAATAATGTTGCTATATTCCAAATGCACTGTACATAAAAAGCCACTGCAATAAAAACTAAAATGTGTTACCTACTTAATATTAGAAAATGTATAGCTTGTTTCTTCAATATCACTCTAGTTGTATTAGCCAAATTAAGAATACTTTAGGAAAGTGTAAAATACACTACTGTTTTAAAACACTTTACAAAATTAAAAAACAAAACAAAGACCAGTAAAGCAAAGCAAAGAATTATCTTGAGGTCAAATATATTCCGAGAAATAACATAGCCAGACAGAGGTAGGACTTAGAATAATAAGGTAGTTCTCAATTGTATCCAGTCCTCAAAGCCCGTGAGAACTCCCTTGTTACTCTGATGGGCACAATATTTCCTATACCTAACAAACTAGCTAACAAAAAAAGAAAGAAAGGAAGGAAGGAAGGGAGGGAGGGAGGGAGGAAGGAAGGAAGGAAGGAAGGAAGGAAGGAAGAGAGGGAGGGAGGGACTAGATAGCAGTGCAGAAATAGGCATAAAAATCAATTTTGCAACATTGTCCCAGAAATGGAAATTAAGTCCTTCTACTGAAGTTCCTAGAAGTTGACTAAATCTAGGCAGTCAGGATAGAAGTTTTTATTCCAATAATATAAACTATAAAGGATCCAATGTATTGTTCAGTGGAAAATTTTATCTTGAAAAAAATAAACTGAATCTTTTTATTGAAAGTGTTACTTATCCTGACAGCAATATGTTGTTGAAGTTCAGAAGAGAATCTCTCCATTGATCACCTGATCTGAAATTTTAAATGGTCTTTGACCAGCAAAAGGTCACCAGAGTAGCTACATATTGCTTTTAGGCTACCTGGAACCAATGTACCCTTTCTAATACCCGCAGTTTCCATATGTGGTATCACCTTTTCTCTGTTCTGTGCCATTTTGGGAAGTTGCTATATCAAGTTGCTGAGTCCTCTCTCTAGGGAAGTCTGGTTTTTGAAAACTTCTTTTAGAGCCTTTCTGTTACCATCTGTACAGCCAAGAGGCAAGAACATGTCTTCAATACAAACAAATAGTTTTTCTCTCTCCAAGGCTGAGGAATACAAGATTTTAAAAATTGGCTTACATTTCTCCTTCATTTCAACTAAAGATCAGTTCTTGCTTCTGAAACTTCATCAGTTGTCTGTTTCTTCAGCATTCCTTTGAAATTCTATGTGACTCCATATTCTTACAGTAATTTTCCCTTGGGCCAAGAATTAGATTTTTTTTCCTCCCCCGCTAGAAACTAAAAGCCATAAATACCAGTGTCAACGATGCAGTTAACCTAATTCTTCTCAATCCTTTATCATCCTAGGCCAACCTTACATATAAGTAAATTTAGACATAGTTAGGCCAAGAGTTAAATTTGGCATGGAAGTGATCAAACATTACTCAGTTTCTGGTACCTGTGAGATCAGATTTCATATGGTACAGACATTGCTTTGCCCTATTATTTATTGAGTGTTTGTCATGTGTCAGACACTATGATGAGGATTGGTCATGAGTTACATCATTTAATCCTTACAACAAACCTATGAAGTAGGTCCTATTATAATGACCATTTGGCATATAAAAAATTGATCCCTAAATTAGAGCGGTTGAGTAGTTTTCCCATGTCTTGTGGCTAGCAAGGCAGACCTAGATGATAAATGCACCTCAGAGAGGAGCTAAAGAAAGTGTAAGCAATGAACAATGTGGTAAGATATATGGATAAATTTTCTCCAGAGCTTTCCTACTGATAGAAGGAGAAATGTTTCTCTCCCCTTCCTTCTTTCCCTGAAGATAATTTCTTTTTCCTTTTAACTTCCCTGGTTATCTTTTTGGTCAATGATAGCCAGCCATTGATTCCAACTTCTCAGTTGAATAGATTTAATCTATCAAAAATTCTGACTTGAGGAATTTAATCTCTTACTCCTTCATTCTTTTTTGGGTAGGCATCTGCTCAAATGGCAGATTTTTTAACTTCTAGACCCAGAGAAAACAGATAGTTAGTGCCTTTTGGTATTTGTCCTAAGCCACAGTGTTCATTTCAACTTTTATCAATAATCAAAAAATCATTTTAATGCTCCAATCTGCAGACCCACTAGCATTATTTTTTAGTTGTTTCTGAACACAGATGAGAGAGAAGTACAGTTTTGTGTGCTTGCTCAAAATCATACATTTTACCATCTTTCAACACTCCCATTCTTTACATAAAGTTGTAGAATTTACCATTTAAATTAATATTGACTCAGACTAGAAGAATGGCCCATAAGAAAATAATTCTCACATTCCTCAGCTCTCCAAAGAGGACACCATTGGAGCCATTGATACTCTCAGCATTGAGATCCCCAAATGATAAATGATCAACTTAGCTATTTTTTTAATAGGGGAATGAGAAAAATGGGTAGAAAATAATATAGGAGAAAATATGTACTTAAGAATCCCTAAAGTTGACCATAACTGGTGTAATTATCCTTTCTTCCCCTGACACCCTATGCATACATTAAATGATTTGGAAATTTAAATCTCTTTTGAATGTGCAATATTAAGCTTACACAAAAAGTGGACCCTTATCAGGATCACTTAGGAGCTCACTGGGGAAATGTCCAAGAAATTAATCTTAGAGATTGAAAGGTACATTGAAAGAATTGTTCAACTCATTAGAAAAAGAAAAACGAGAGAGAAAATTTCAACCTATAGTTTATATATGGTTTATGATAAGGCACTGCTCCTACAACCTATAGACTAACCTTAACTGCCCAAAGGTAGAGTATGTCTAACTAGTTCTTAGAAAAAGAGAAGTCCATGGGTTTTCTGAGCCAGGCCGCTTACAGTAGATAAGGGATGTTTGGTATAGTTTTCTCAAGGGTTATCACTAAGAAGAGTGGATTCAAACATTGAGTAGAGCTCTCCCAACTTTTCAGTCAGGAAGTTGTAGGTAATGTTCTTCTGTTTCTTGGAGGGGACAAGAAAAAGATCAGCAAAGACCAGTATCAAATGAATTATATTACCTGAGCACTTTTCCAGATGGGATCAATGTCGTTTTCTGGAGTTGAGATGGCTTTCTCTTTCTTGTTATGTTCTGATTAACTAGGTAAGCCTAGATCATCAAATAAAGAATACAAAATATTAACAGATGTCAGGACAATGTCAGGATAAGTTGACACTCTTTTCAAAAAAGCATTATTCAACAGCTTTTACTGTAGTCAACTAATCCCTAACTATCTAATGTCAGTGGACCAGCATAGACTGCTCACTGAGAAGATCTTCTGTTGATTTTCATGTAGAAGTCTAAACCAACTGGGAAATCAGTATATTAAAATTAGGCCAATGTTAAAGCAATGGTGTGAGTCACTATTTTCCTAGGAAGACGCCCGTGGTTGTATCAATCCATCAGAAAGTTTAGTATCACCTAATTCATCACTATAGTTAAGGGCAGAAAATAGAGAGCTTTTCCACAAGTATATCTCTTAGATACTATCTCCTGATCATTTGGATTTTTTATTACAGTTTGTCCAAATTTTGGTGATATTAATAATAGAATGGTTTATTACACAGGCTGTAATGTTCCACAGACTTTCCTTAGAATCCTCACTGTGGACTTAGTAGTTAAAATTTTTGATATTAACTTACTTTAGTTTCTTCATTGGTAAAATGGAGCTATAATACCTATTTAGTACAGTGGTTGTAAGGCTTAAATTAGACATCAACTGAAAACTATTCAATGTATATACCAAGTACTCAATAAACTGCAGCTAGTATTATATCATTGTCATCAATATCAGAGACTGTGAGTTTTAGAAGCCTTATATAAGGATCATGAGTCTTCAATAGCACTGCAGAGATTTTAGCCTTAGGGACAGTTAAGTTACAGGTCTCTTGTGTGTCCTAAACAAAGGATTACTTGAAGAGTAAGGGTTAGAAGAGCTTGATGATCCACCAGTGAAACCAAAGGCCAGGAGACAGCTGTAAGGCGGCATGAAGTAGTCCTAACAACACCTCATCTGGATGGGGAGGGAGGTGGAGACTTCTATACCACCTCCCACCATTCAATCACAATGGTTAACACTGTAAATTAATTCAAAAAAATAAGTTAAATAATAAAATCAAACAAAATATAAATGGAGAAGTGTAGGTATCAAAACAAAACTAAAAAAAGAAATATATGCATTTAATAAACCCAGGTATTAGGCAGAGTGAAAAAATCCAATCAAAAAAATGTTATATTATGCATGGTTCCCTTGATAAAAAAATTCTCTAAATGACAAAGTTATAGATGGATAAGAGAGTAGTGGTTGGCAGGGGCTAGGAATGGGGAGATGGGGATTGACGTAACATAGGAGGGTCCCTTTGTGGTAATGGAACAGTCCTGTGCCTTGATTGTGGTGATGGTTACATGAATCTGTACATGCAATAGAATATTGTAGAGCTACACACACATGCACACACATGAGTGCATATAAAAACTGCTGAAATCTGAAAGTCTATAGTCTAGTTAGCAATATTGTGTCAATGTCAATTTTCTGGTTTTGATATTGTATTATATAAAATGTTACCATTGAAGGAAATTTGTTGAAAGGTTTATGAGGACCTCTGTACTATGCTTTCAACTTTCTCTGAGAATCTAATCATTTCAAAATAAAAAGTTTAAAAATTTAAACACAAAAAGAAAGATTGAGGCAATAATCACAAAAGGCCTAAAATAAAATGTAAAATTCTTAATAATTATATAGCAAAGCCATGTAAACATAAAATTAATAATATATAAATAGATGTTATTATATAATTTTTAAACATCTGCATTTCCAAATATACCATGTATAGATTAAAAAAGGAAATATAAACTGTGAAAATTATTTATGGCAAGATTGACAGACAAGGGGTTGCTCCCAAAAATATATAAAGAGCCCTTACTGTTAAAATAGAAAAAGTCAAAACTCTCAGAAAAAGTGGGTAATAATATGATGATACAACTAACAAAAAATTAAAAATGACAAACATACAAAAAATATTTAACTCATGTATTAATCAACTGTTTATTTTGAAAGTAAGAAACTTTTTATATGATATCAGCAAACACATATTCTCATATGGAAGCTGAAATATACACACAGAAGTGGGAACTCTCATACATATGAAAATGGGAGTGTGACTGGGCACAACTATTCTAGAGGGCAAATTAGCAAAATATTTGCTAAAAGCTTAAAGAAAAAACAATACAATTTTTTAATTTAAGGATTGTCTATTTAGAAATTTGTCCCACCAGAAAACGGATTTATGAACAAAACAATCATAATGGTATTTTTACAAATAAAAAATTAGAAATATTTTAAAAAGTAACTGGTAAAATAAATTGTATTATTTCTTTACCGTGAACCCATTACAACTGATGTTATAAAAGTATATTTATTAACATAGAAAGATGTTTATGATGTTTATGTTATGAAAAGAGTAATATAAAAATATATTTTGTTAATAAAAACTTACTTCTTAGTTTCTCCTGACTTTCTCTAATCTTTATTAAAGTTAGCAGTGCCAGTATTTAAATTATATTTTGAATGACATGAATTTTATCTTATTGTTTATAATTAGTCTTTCAAAAATCATATTTTATTTTTGTTGTTTCTTCTTAAAATAATTTTTTCTAAATATAAAGAAATTATAAAGTCATACAAATTCAATATTACAGAGGTACATGCTATAGAAAGTAACCCATCACCCAATGAGAACTACTCTCAAATAAATCAATGTCACTAAATTAAAATTAAACATAAAAAAGAAAATAAAATTCACCTATGATCTTTTTTCCTATCTAACATAAATATCAACCCCAAATCTTTGCTGTGTCTAGCTGAGTTAATACTCTACACATTTCTTCTAGATCTTATAAAAGCAAAGCACAGAAAAAAATCCCAAAGAAAACCCTAATATCCTCCATAATAATGTAATAATTAGATTACATATAATTGCAATCATTACAATAGAAAAATAATAATGAAACTATTAAAACAAATACTTTGTATCTCCTAGTAGCATGCACTTTTATTATCGTTTCTCTTGATTGATAATAAAATATTAATCTTGAAGAAAATAAGTTCGAACCATTATGGATATTATTGTTCCTTGTCATAAATTTTGTCTTTTTTTTGAACAATTGGAGAATATATGTTGTTGAGACCATGATATAATCAAGTGTTATTAAGTGTTAAACTCTGTGTGAAATATTGAAAATGCAAATATAATTAGGATATGATTCCAATCTTTTTAGAATATCATAAAGGTAAGAGAGGCAGACAATTGAGCAAATTTTTATAATACATTATAAATATAATATAATACATTATAAATAATAAGAAAAAGATAAAAGGTACAAAAGGGAAGAGAAGGATTGTGATATGTCTTTTTTTTCAGGGGAAGTTTCAGCAAGATCTACCCAAAAAAGTAAGAAAGCTTTATTTTACAGGATAAATGAGATTTTGCCTAGCAATAGGGATATAAATGATAATCCAAATAAAGAGTATACACAAACATAACATATAAAACAATACAGAACCTTTGGTAGTCCAGTACAGGTGGAACTTAAAAATTGTGACACCCTTACCCCATGATCCCCACCTCCTCGTCTATACCGTTGTGTAATCCTCCTTGCTTGGGTGTGGGTAGGACCTGTGACTTGCTTTTAACCAACAAAATATGGAAAAGATCATAGATTGCCACTCCTATGATTTTGTTACGTTACCTAAGACGTCTATTTTGGTAGCAGACAGGCTAGGAGATGCTTCTTACTGGCTTGATGAGGTAAGCAGCTATTTTGAGGAAGCCCACATAGCAAAGAACTGTGGGCAGCATCCAGCTGACAGCCAGCAAGAAGCTGAATGCCTCAGTCTTACAATCATAAGAAAATGAGCTCTGCCAACAACCTAAGTGACCATGGAAATGGATCCCTTCCCTAGTGAAGCCCCAGGTGAGAACCTATCCCTGGCCGGTACCTTGATTGCAGGTTTGTGAGATGCCAGAGGATGCCACTAAGGTGTGCCAAACTCCTGACCTGTGGAAACTGTGAGATAATAAATTGTGTTGTTTTTAGCTGCAGGTCTTTGGTAATTTGTTATGCTACAACGGATAATAAATACAAGACTTGTAGAGAGCCAAATCCCCAGCCAACCCCTAACTCTTCCAGCTAACCTAAGTACCAGATATAAAAAAAGAAGACATCCTAGTCATCTAGCTACCTGACTGAGCCAACACTTAACTGCAATCTCCTGAAAAACTCAAAGAATTGACCAGCTGAGTCCAGTCAACCCACAGAATTGTGACAGATAAGAGTAAATTGTTATTTTAAGCCACTGAATTTTGGGGTGCTTTATGGTACAGCAATAGATAACTGGAATATTTATTCACTGGAAAAATGGGTTTGTTGCCTTGACTCAAACATTTGCCACCTGTTACTTCATGAAAAGGTTAAGTACAGAGGGGTGAATTTTGCTTGAATCATAATTTTAAGAGTAAAATTTTTTATGCACCCACATGCATAAGCAAGAACTTACCCATGCCTTTTTGACTTTCAAATAGTTTCACTTCTCATTTGATGAGCATTTTAGCACTGGCAGAAATACTCACAAATATGATTTCAAAACTTGCTTTCTCTTGTTTCTGAAAAAAAATCAAAATGTGGAATCATTCTCATAATAGATACAAGCCTTACACAAAATTGACTTTCTACTCAAAATTTATCCAAACCTTCAATTTTTACTAAGAAACATATCTTTCTTGGAACACTTAGTTTCTCTTACTTTCCATGCCTGCAGTAGCAGTCGGCTTACTCATCAAGACCATTTACGTCATTTGATTACTGAATAAAAGAACTCAACTTGTATATTTGAGTGGTAGTGATATGCCAGACACTACAGTAGGTGCTGGGAATGGAACAGTAAACAAGGTGGGCTTGGTCCCTAACCATCTGGAGCTTACAGATTAGTGGAAGTCACCATCACAGAAATTTCCAGATTTTCTCTGTTCATGGACCTCTTCTTTTCTAAAGAAGTTTCCTCACGGTGCTCCTAGACAAAGATACCTAACATTCCATTTAGTAAGTAGTGAAGTCCAAACAAAGGAATGAGTACTTTTGTTCTAAAAACTTAGTACATATAAATAATACACAAAAATTTAAAGAAAAAATAATATGTTAGTTCATTCTTGAATAACCACAACTACTTAGTAATGAGATGCATGCATGCAGCTGCCCAGCATTGCACAAGTTCTCAAACGTGGGAATCAGATTGGACACCATCCCCCTCATTTCCTGTTTTGCATTGATTTATACATGGTTCTTTCTTTTTATTGTGGGAACCACTGAAAACTCAGCTTCGTTAAGATATGATGACATCATACCTACTAGCACCATCTAATGCAGAAACTGTGAACTATCTTGGGCTTGTAGTTCACAGAATTCCAACAGGTGTCAAGTATCACTGTGCTTCTTTCAAACTTTTAAAGTTTTTCAATTTTAAATACCCTGTGGCATCCTTGTGAGTTTACTGCAGTGCCCCAGTGCAGCTACATGTACAGTTTGAGAACTTAAGACAGATAATACAGAATAATATACAGTTGATCCTTGGACAAAGCAGGTGTGAACTGTGCAGGTCCACTTATACACAGATTTCTTCAGTAGTAAATACTACAGTACTAAAACTGGTTAGTGGGTCAGTGGTTGGTTGAATCACAGATAGGTAGGAAACATGGATGGAAGGCTGACTATAAATTATATGTGATTAATCCCTGCCCCACTTGGTTCAAGGCTCAACTGTAGCCTGAAATGTAGGAGTTCGACGACTGCATGGATTTCCCTCGCAAGTTCAGCACAAGAGAGCCGCCAGATTAAAGTCTGATGTGTATTGCTTCATAGAATAATAACATAGCAAAGTTTATCAGTACTCTAAAGTATCTGTGAATGGGCAAAATCCTGTCTATTGCACTCATGAAATCCAGTGGTCAATTATATATAAATAGAGTTTGAAGTTAAATGATTAATTAGATATGACAGGAGCTATAAATGCAGAACAAAGGCTATGTAAAACATGTAGAGTACAAGTTTCTCCTGGATACAGCACGTTTTGTCTTTGAACATGAAAAAATAAAAACTTTTCCTCACTTTCCAGGGGCTGATTATGACTGTGGAGATTGAAGCCCTGTCTGAGCAGATATGGTACATAGAAAAAAAGGAACTTTTATAACCCATTTATTATATAATATGCAGATTATAAAATATCCTATACCCACTTGGAACAAATTAGTCTTTCTTATCCAAAAGATAGCTCTGGTTTTATCTACAAAGTAAGATATAAGGATTGTGTTATTATACTAAAAGTAATTAGATGTATAAAAATGTCATAAGAAGGTCCTTTAGGTATAAAGACCTAAAAGAGGAAAGAGGTTTAATAAAAGAGGAAGATCTTGAAGAAGAGGAATTTATTCTATGAAACATCAAATTAAATTAGCTTATATTTTAAGAGCACTTATGATATGTCAGGCTTTTAACATGTATTTATAGCCAACAATAAAACATTTGCTATTGTTAATCAATCGAATTGTCTAGAGCAGAAATTTCTCATTGCCAACCAGTTGGCCACCTTCACTTAGAAGTGATGTTTTCTGGCCTATACCAATTCTAAATTTATGAAGGTGACACTAACATTTAAAATTGAGTTATCTTACTAGAAATCTGGGTTATGAGTTCCTTATGTACATCGGAAGATCTGGCAAATTCGGCCTTGAATGAATCAGCTGGTGCTGTGTGGAGGTATGGCTTTAAAGGGATCACTATACCGTTTGTCACATTCTCCACTGTACCCTATTTTATTATACCTGAATTATTTAACTTATTCATAATTCATGCCTGACCATGTAGACTTTTGAGATTGTGAATCCTGATAGATGATTGTTGATTTATCCAGGTAATGTCTACATCATAAGGATAATTGCAGAACGACGATGAATGTTTTCATATATGGCAAATAAAACATACTTTTAGTTTAACAAAGCACACTTATAAGTCAGCCTTTGTTGGCCCCTTTGGAAGAAATGGAAAAGGGAAAAAAAATAATATGCCTCTTTAATCACAAGCAAGTTTTATAAACTAACTTGCCATGTAAACTTCTGGGGTGGGAGATTTTTAGGAAAGCAATTAACTATAAGAAGTAGCAATCATGTAGAAAAACTAGTGAAAAACCTGGATTCACTGTGGAAATTTAAAGACAACTAAAGGCAAATATCATTTTTCCCAGCAGCGTTTTTCAAATTATTCAATTTGTCGGTTAAATAAAATATATGAAGATAGAAAATTCAAATGACTAAAAGGAAGTTAAAATACCTCACCTCCTCCTTTCATGAAGCTTACCATCTATTCTAAATATAACATAGCATGTGTTAATTCTTATATTCTCTTATCTTTGTAGTGTTATTTCTTTTAATTTTAGAAACAATTTGACGTGATTTGTAAAATTATAAGCACAATGTACAATCGGGTCATTAAAATGCAGAAAGACATAGAACACAAGGGATTAAGCATCCTAATTGATTCAAGATAATTATTTTATTTGTGTACTAAATTTAAAAGTAAATTTCTTGATATCTAAAACAAAAATTCATGTATATCTATAGATACTTGGTAAACAATTCTGTCTGTGATAGGATGGATACAAGTTTTTCTAAACAAACAATTCTGCATCAACTTCAAAGGTAATATAACACGCAGTGCATTATTTATAATGAGGTTTGGCTGAATATTAAAAAACAAAATAATGATAGTTTAAACAAGGGTGGTAGGTAGAATTCTAAGATGTCAATCAAGATTCCCACTTCCTGATGTATGTTCTCTGTAGACCCCTTTCCACTTGAACGTCGGACTGAGTATAATGAATTTCAATTCCGTGATTCAGTGTACTATATGACAAAGATGAAAGGATTTTGCAGGTGCCATTAAGGTCCCAAATTCAATTGACTTTGAATTAATCAAAAAGGAGATTATTCTGGGTGGGCCTGACTTGAAACAGATGAGCCCTTAAAAGGGACTGAGCCCTTCCTAAAAGAAGAGATTTGAGGCACCACACCAGAGAACCTCCTGCTGGAGTGGAGGAAGTAGGCTACCATATTATGAGAGGGCCTGTGGAGAAGACCAAGTGGCAGAGACCTCCAAGCCATGTGCAAGATCTGAGAGCCACCCTCAGCTGATGACTAGCATGCCTTTAATTCAGCCTTGTGAGACTCTGGGCAAAGGACACAGCTAACCCATACCTGGATTCCTGATTAATGCGATCTTTGAGGTAATAGGTGGGTGTTGTTTTAAGTCACTAAGTTTGTGGTAAATTGTTATGCAGCAATAAAAATCTAATACAAAAAGATAGAATTTTATTTTTCTTACATGTAAAAGCAGCCCAGCGATGAATAGTCCAGGACTAATATGTTGTCTGAATCATCAGGATCCAGACAGCTCTATCTTATTGCTTTGCCTTCCTTTTTATGTTACTTCATGATGCAAAATTGTGGCTAAAAATTCATCAATTACATCTACAAGTAAAGAGAAGGAAGAAAGAGGGTAAGAAAGAGGGCATGTCCATTCCCCTTTAATTCCAGGAGCCAAAAACGCTTGTGCTTTTATCTCCTTGGCCATTATTTAGCTATACAACCATACCAGTTGCATGTGTGGTTGAGTGAGGGAAAGACTGACAATCGAGAAAAACAGAAAGCTAACGTGTCACTAGACTGTCGCGTCCTTTTAAATGAAAGCTATCTTAAGGGACTAGATTACAACAAACCTGTGACTATCTTATTTTTGGGAAAGGGATCCATATGCTGACAAATTAAATTATAAAGAAGCTCAGACTTTGCAGCAATTGAAGTTCCACAATTTATTACATGGCTTGAGAGACTTGCATACATTCTCATTTGTTTATGTAATCTGTAAAATTTAGGCAATTATTCCAATGCATAGGCACTGTTGGGAAGAAAGCACAAACTGGCATAGGAGATGAAGGTGCCAGTTGTGAAATATTACACTACAGTATGAAATCTGCATTCACTTGCTAAAGAGTTTGGGTCATGAGGGTGCATTAGTGAGAATTATTATTTTTATCAAATAAGGAGTTTTACAACAGCTTCAGCATTTGAACAAATATGTAATTGAAACCACAGATTACCACAATACATAACATGGATAGGAAAAAAAAATGAATAGGTGTTTTTAATCTATAACCTTGTCCACAACTTACCTAAACACTGTAGAAAAATGATATGGAACTCCAGTAGACTTGTCAAGGATGAATTTGTTCCCAAAAGTATTGCCACATAACTGAACAAAATAATCTATTTGACAAAGCCACTTAGCGTAGCCAATTTAAATATCAAAGAATATCTTTCAAGAATAATGAATTACATTAAACTGATATTTACTTACTTTGTTGATGATTAACCAAGAATTTCTGCTGCTATTTAAGGTTTCTCCTGTTTGGACGTAGTAAACAAACCTGTTCTGTTAACAAAGAGGTCTAAGTTTCCTATTTGCTAGATCTGGTAGACATTCATCTATTTTCTTATTACACAGTGTATATTTTGTTTACTGAGAAAGTTAAAATGAAGTCAGTGTGAGGAGTTTAAGGTATAGCTCTATTTTCTTCAGACAAGATATTTAAATCACGTGTTTTATTTGTCAAAGAAATCTTTTCTTTGTACTCTGATTTTAGCTGTAGTACCAGGAAGTAGACTTGAAAATGTATTAATAGACTGAAAATTATGATAGTTGTATGGTTCAGACTTGGGATAGTTCCTGTAAGTGGAATCAATATCTGATGAGAGATTTATGAATGCAACAAGCACATACACTCCCACACAACTATTGCAGTATTCTCGATCATTTGCCCTATAATATAAAATAATGTATAGCACAATGATCAGAATTCGAGCAACCGTAAACCAAACTTGGTTCTCTCTCACACAAGATACAAGATTAAATGATCTAGTCTTGTGATTTTGTTGAAAAGAAAGGTGATGTTTTGAGGGGATATGGACAACACTAATTGCTCCTATATATTTTGGCTTAAAGTGTTTGTAAATCGAGAGCATTTCTGTGGATATATATATCTCCAACACAAACGTATATATATATAGTGTATATATATATATGTCTATATGTAAGTGTATAAATATAAAATATACATACTTTTCCATATATACACACATATATCTTATACATCTATGTATCTATGTGTGTAGTACATACATTTGCGTTTCAAGGATACTAACAGTAGTAAATTCTTTTATAGCAAAGGCAAATAGAAATTTTAGGAAATTTAGAAATTTAGAAATTCATATTCTTATTAATTATTTTTCTCAATTTGTGCTTGTGTAAAACATTGAAACATTAGAGACCTATAGACAAGAAAAAGCAAACATCAATGAAAAATAATTCAACAACAAAAAATCTTCACCTAGTAATATAAAGTAAGCGTCTATAAGTATGTGGAGAAATATCTTGCTTGCTACTGATAAATCCATTAAGATCATTTTTAAAAACCCACAGAATTTGCCTAAAAATATCAGGTAATTGTGGAAAATTGAGAATGAAGTGTCACACTCACTTTTTTCCATTTTTTAAATCATGCCTTATCTTTGTTACATTGGACATGATGAGACTATAATAATTTAAAATTTGTAAAATTTCTGATTATAATTTGTTATTAATTTGCTTCCTTAATGATTACAATTTTGAGCCATTCAAACACCAGTTTTACAGAAAATCCTTTTTTTAAAGAAAAAATATTCCTGAATTATAAATAATTGGGCTCTATTATTGTCTGTGCGTGGGCCAGGGAGTAGGAGAAAGTGGAGTAGTTAGCCTTAATTATCTGGATAATTTATTTCTGTCAACCCAGCCTTGGTGCCCTTTCCTTTCAAAACTGAAAAGTTATATTAGAAATTATAGTTCGTCTTAAAGGAACTATAACATTAGAGATGACATTTCAGCACATTTGTGGATAAGTTATTTTTGCTATGTCACCTTTCCCTGTGGTAGTTGTGCAGTGTTCCTATCCTAGGATGGAGATTGAGAGAGTAGATGACAGGAGGGTCAGGGGACTCTTCTCTCTCACGCAAAGCCTCCTACCATGGCCATCTGCAATCAGATTGTTAGCATGTCAGCTCAGTCTCTCAGAATCCCCTGAATGCTGCTCAGCCAGCTAAGAGAAAATACCTTGTGTATTGGCTGTGGATGTCCCTTAACAACACCCAGTAACTCAGTCATGCAGCCTAAATGTGGCAGCAGACAGCACCTTCACACCAGTGTACGATAACTGAGCTTTCCGTCGATGTGTCTTGACCTTATAAGAAGGCACAGCAAAGGGCCAGGGTGAAGAGCCCAGAAAGGCTTGATTGCTACTAATCTTCTCTTGTCTGTTAAAAATGGCAGCTTCTTTCACTCCAGTCAGTCAGAAACAAATGTAATAAAACAATCTTCACTCAGAAAAACCAGTAAGGCATTTCTTTTATGCAGTGATGAAATACAACCACTAGATGACACCAAGAGATAGTTTCTATATGTCTGATTAATATCCACACTCAGTTGCCTGTTCAAAGGTGACATTCTTGTTAAGATTTTCATTGAGATCACAGATGTAGGCCAATTAAGTGAGCTGAATTTTTAGAATTGCTTTGCTTCAATATTATTGATTGCCATCTAATCAGGAAGTCAAAACAAACCCAAACAGAAACAAAAACAAAATAAAACAAAAAACACTGGATATGGGGTCATTGGGACATCCAACCTTAAACATTTCCACTTTTGTTTCTTACTGTACACACCGTTAATAAGGTATTCAAAAAGAGGCGTTACTGTAACTGTGATTTTGGAAATATTCTGCCGGCGTTTCTATTATAAAACCTTCCCAGTGACTTGAAATTTAGCTCTAGTACTTCTCTCCAGTCTACATTTTATAATCCAAGTCTCAGCAATATGCATCTTTACATGGCTGTAAACAATTGACCTGCTTAAATGCCTGTATCAGAAGAGGAAAGAAACTGTAAATACTAATAACTTTGTACTCCCAGATGATTATCTGTATTTCCTTCAAAAATCAGCTAGTGTTTCATCTTGGATTTGGTGTGCTGATGGCTCATGGCCAAATTAATGTAATTTGTACCCCGGGAACAGGCTTAAGCTTTAAAACAGTAGTTTCCCTATATGGTAGAATACTGTTTTAGTAGCAGGGTATCTATATAATAAGAGTTGCATACAAACTTCAAAATCTGATCTCTTTACCAGTAAGAATCTTCAGAAGACTGAGATCATGAAGAAACAGTTAATGTTAAATACTTCTTAATAATTCTAACAAGTGTTGCTTGAAACTGCTTGAGTAGTTTTGAAAACACAATTGATGATTTTAGTATTTAACTAGCATTGCCACATGGTAAATTAAATTGCATATTTTTCACAAAAGATATTTATTATTAGAAACAGACTGTATACTGGTTACATAAAGGAGAAAATAAATGTTCTTAATTGCAAAAGTAACATTTGAGACATATAACAATTTCTAAGAAGTAAATGTGTCAAAATTAACGGAACACAAGGTCATACTCATATATTGAACATTAATTTAGTACGACATATGAACATCCATCAATTTACAAACCTAAAATTATAAGGAAAAACAAATACAACCTCACTTTGAAATAACTCGTTATTTTTTTGAAACAAGAAACTTAATTCTGGTTATTCAGTGCATCCTTTCTGCTTCCTTTATGAATTTTGAACCATTACATATCTGATTTTTCTGTTTTAAGGGTTTTCTGAAACTATGGTAAGGTTTTTAAAATTCAAATAGCACTCATATTTTGAAATCAATATACCAAGACATATTGCACATTGAGTATCTTTGTTTAAAAATGTTGACTAATTTGCATAAGAAACATTGGTACCTATATAGATTTCCTCTTTCTTTTTTTCTTATTTTCTTAAGTGGAAAAACTTAAGATGGACCCAATTAAAAACCTGGTTTGTTTCCAATAATAACAGCGTTAACTTTTGTGTTAACATAAATTTTATGTGTATAATTTTCACAAGAATTTTTCTGAAATTCCATAAGGATATAGGAAATGAGTCACTCAGAAATATTTGACTTTCAGAAGAAATTTTTGATTCTATTTATATTCATTTTATTTTATTGAATTGGAATATGTAGGTGAGAGAAAGCTCTTACAATTTCACACCAACTGCTTATTCTCCTTATGGTTCTATTGACTTATATCTTCTCTATCGAATTGACTGATTAACTTTCCATTTTTGAGAAAAAATGTGGATTTCAAGTCCATCCATAAAATAAAAAGACACACATACACACATGGACACACCTCATTCTAACATGTACTAAATGTATTATAAATTGCATATAGAGAAATACTGTTTTGTAATGCCACAACGTGTTAACTCTTTTGTGTGGGATGTCGTGGAGTAGTGGGTGTTATCTTCTAAATCCCGATAATAGCAGTTATATAGAGACATGGCAATGGAGAGAAAAAGTAGCTTGAGATTGTGTAATTCACAGATGAAATAAGTACATTAAAGATAAAATATTAAGCTTAATTGGGAGTTTTTGTTTATCATCATTTATTTTTCTATGTCCTAAACTTTGCAGTCACTTAAGCAGAGTTATTTGGTCATTTGATTCTATTTATGGAAACTTTGAATTATTAATCATCTGAGTTTTAGAGGGAGACCTCACAAAGCAGCTTAAAAATAATTTGGCTAATTTATTTTTCTTCCTTTTTGTTTATTTATTTCTTGATAGAGACATTTTCTTTATTTTTCTCTCCATTTACAGGTGCAGAATTAAAGAACACGTTCGCTCACTATATTATTGATGCACTTAAGTGGAGTGTTCCAAAGCATGTAATTACCGTGTAGGCTTATGGCCCTGAAGTAGCCGGGGATAGTGGTGCTGCATATCCATGATTTGAAGGACATACAGTGATGATTATAGAGGCAGTACTCTACATCCATTCTAGCCCTTTTGTGTTTAGCTGGTTGTCATGGCAAATAATTGGATAGAATTTAAGCCACTTTCTTCCAAGTGGGAAATTCATAATTTTACCCTTCACCTAATTTTGTAGATACTTTTAAAGAATCTTAAAGTTTCTATAAGAATGACGTAGAGCAGTGTGGGAAAAATTTTCTCATATAGCGAGCATCTCAGAAATTAGGCTGCTTCTTTTTGGGGGGTTAAAGATGTCAATTTCTATTTGCATCAGTTTGCTTCATTTTCTTATAACTAAGCCACAGACTTTGAGCTTCTTTGATAAAACAAGCCCAGTGTAGTTTACTTTGACAGCTCCTGAGAGAAATGAAAAAGAAGGTAAAAAGTTGAAATCTTATTAGATTTTAGCTAAAAAGACACTCTGACTCAAGTTGTACCTGGGAAAGGCAGCGAGCCTTTTCAGAACATGGCTGATGGAGAAAATTGTAAATAGAAATGATTTAAGTTAATAGTATGATAGGGTTACCATGAGAGAGAGAGTCAGGATTAATTAACCCAGAGGATCTATAAGTCAAGTAATAATGATGTGTTTTATTTATTACTTTCTATTTTAGTTATATAATATGTTAATGCATGTTTAGTATATTAGATCCTCTTTTCAATTGTAAAATACATCGGATGAATGGATAAAGAAGATGTGGCACATATATACAATGGAATATTACTCAGCCATAAAAAGAAATGAAATTGAGCTATTTGTAATGAGGTGGATGGACCTAGAGTCTGTCATACAGAGTGAAGTAAGTCAGAAAGAGAAAGACAAATACTGTATGCTAACACGTATATACGGAATTTAAGAAAAAAAATTGTCATGAAGAACCTAGGGGTAAGACAGGAATAAAGACACAGACCTACTAGAGAATGGACTTGAGGTTATGGGGAGGGGGAAGGGTAAGCTGTGACAAAGTGAGAGAGTGGCATGGACGTATATACACTACCAAATGTAAAATAGATAGCTAGTGGGAAGCAGCCGCATAGCACAGGGAGGTCAGCTCGGTGCTTTGTGACCACCTAGAGGGGTGAGATAGGGAGGGTGGGAGGGAGAGAGGGAGACGCAAGAGGGAAGAGATATGGGAACATAAGTATATGTATAACTGATTCACTTTGTTATAAAGCAGAAACTAACACACCATTGTAAAGCAATTATACTCCAATAAAGATGTAAAAAAAAAATACAGTTATAACATAATAGAAAGTTTAGATTTGAAAGGTGTTCATCATCAACCAGTTCAATATTTCCTGAGTCATTTAATCTTTATTTAATGAGCACCTATATCATGCCAGCCCCCATCAGTTATTGAGAATATGATAAACAAACTTTTAAAAATGAACAAACACACCTCTGCCCTCAAGAAGTTTGTATTCTAGAAACGATGTGGAATATGGAAGATGATGCCTAAGAGAATTGTCATCACTTTATCCAGGTGATTATTTGTCCACCACACTAGACTCCAAGACTGAGTTCCAAACACTGTCATTCTTTGGACAAAAAGGCCCCTCTGTCAAAGTTCTCTGTTGTTTAATTGCCGTGTTGCCTAAGCCCTCTTATGTTTAGCAGTATGTAAATACTAAATCCAGTGATGGAGATCACATGTAGAAAAAGTGTGCAATCCTGGAGGATATGAAGTGTTCCTTTAAGATTAGAATTCCTGTCTGTGCACAGAATCGTTTACTAATGATAACACAGCAGATCATTGCTACAAAAAAAGTCTTATTTTACAGTGACTATTCTTTTTCAGATTCTTTTCCATTATAGGCTATTACAAGATATTGAATGTGTTATACAGTAGGTCCTTGTTATTTACCTATTTTATATATAGTACAGTGTATCTTGAACATTTTGAATATGTTGTTCTCCTGTCTTCTGACTTCCATAGTTTCTGATGAGAAATTACCTGTTAATCTTATTGAGGATTCCTTGTAAGTTATGAGTCCCTTCTCACTTGCAGCTTTCAAGATTCCCTCTTTGGCTTTCAACCATTTGATTATGATGTGTCTAGCTGTGAATCTTCTTGAGTATATTATACTTAGAATTCATTGAGATTCTTAGATGTGTAGATTAGTATTTTCCATCAAATTTAGAAAGATTTCAGCAACAATTTCTTCAATTTTTTTTTTTGGTCCTTTTCTCCCTCTGGTGTCCTTTAGGTCTCAGTTATGTGTTTGCTGTATATTTGATGGTATATCCCATGTCTCTGAGACAGTGTTTATTTCTCTTTCGGGAATACACTGCATGGAGCTCCCATGCCAAGGAGGCCCAGAAATGTCTTTTTCCACCCTCTGACCATTTTATTCACTTATGTGTGTGTAGCCATTGGTCCCCAGTCAGGAGTCAGGTCAAGGGGCCTAGACCCTCTAATCAATCTATATCTTGTGGGACCATTGTCCCAAGTGATTATAGGTCATATTTCTCATTGCCATCTTTGCCTTACAGTCTTTTAAATTCCTCCAAACTAAGATGAACTAGGCAGACTTGTTTGACTTGTTTGAGGCTCTTTAATTTTGGCAAAACATCAGGGACTTCCATTGGCCCATACAACTTCCAAGAATGCTGGATTAAGACCTTTGTTTTGACCTC
The DNA here is from genome assembly GCF_963455315.2 of Globicephala melas. Lineage (NCBI taxonomy): Eukaryota > Metazoa > Chordata > Mammalia > Artiodactyla > Delphinidae > Globicephala > Globicephala melas. The sequence continues at coordinate 39,304,771 of NC_083316.1, read as the reverse complement.
ATCAATGATTGCTTTATTCTTAATAACCATTTAAAGATTTCCATACTGTTAGGATGAGTCCTTTGACTTACTCCTTTTTCTAGCCTCTTTATTTTGCCCATTATCTTTTGAATCATTCTAACCTTCTTTGCTGACTATTGTTTCAACATAACTTTCCCCTTTGGAAGCAGTTTTGAGACCCAGTATTAAGGTGCAGTTCAATATTTTCTTTGCTTTATTTTTAACTTTAACTCTATTTTTAAAGCCTGTAAACTCAACTGGTCAGGATCGAAGCTTGGCCCAGAGTCAGAATTTGCCTTAATACTTTTTAATTTTTTATTTTAACTTTACCCATTGATATGAGACCTGAGGTTAAAGACTATAACTTGGAACAGCCAGAATCCAAATTATGGATGTATAAGGTATACATCCAAAGATGTATAAGGCAGAGTCTGGGAAGGATCCAAACATGAAGTTCTTTTGTTGCCCAGACACATTATCCTCCTGGCATTGATATGCGACAGTACATATGAAGTACTGCTCACCAAGGAAGTTCATCAGAGACTCATTGTCCAGAATTTTTATTGGGACTTCATTATGTATACATGACTGATTGATTGATTACCCACTTGGTGGAACTCAGTCTCCAGGCCAACTGATACCACGTGACCCAAGCTTTCCCCCCTTATTCACATGGTTGGGTTCTGGTGTGACCAGCCTCTGCTCTAAACTGTGACCTTCCTAGCAGAGTTGACATTGGTTACCTCCCAGAAATTGAGGGCAAAGGACAGCCCTCTCTTTGGACAAGGTCAAATTCTTTACTAGACACACTTGACAGGTCAATAATGACAAATCTTTGGGAATGAGGTTTGAAGGAGCTCCAACCTTATTCTGCACTCTGGTGGCTGCCGTGCTGCTGTTTTTTGCTATGATTATGGGCTGTTAAGTTTCAAGACTACCCTCTGGGGCAGAGGTGAGGATTGGGAAGAGGTCAAGTTAAAATACTCCAAAGCTCACTGTTCTTACTGAAATTTTCAGCCATTTATTTTTCAGTAGATACTCCCTGAATTGCTGCAAGCCTTTGATTAATTTCCAGAGTAGTGAAAGAGTCGATTCTGATAATTTTGCCATTTTTCCTTGCTTTTATGGCAGAGAAAAATTTTGGAGGTCCTTATTCTATCATTCACCAATGTCATTCCCTCAGCCTACTTTTCTGAATGAAGGTTTGTTGGAACACAGCCATTCTCATCTGTTCACATATCATCTAGGGCTGCTTTCCCATGGCAGTGAAAAGGTAGGTAGTTGCAACAGAGACCTTCTGGCTCACAAAGCCTAAAACAACTTAAAATTTATACTATATGACCCTTTAAAGAACATTTTTGGCAGCATTTGCTCTAATGTATAGACGTTATTCTGTGTGTGTGTTTGTGTGTATATATACGCATGCACATTCCATAGTCCATAGCCCTGTACCCCAAATATATCAGTGGCTTCTCAGAACCCTGGGGGAAAAGTTAACAATATATTACAAAATTTTATTAAAAGAAGAGGATCTGGGCTATACAATTCTTCTCCATGTTGCTGTTCCTAATTGTTTTTGAACACACAAGGGTTTATGACATCAGTATAAAGGGAAAGAAAGAGTTATAACAAAAGCTCTATCAAATCTTATACTACAAAGACTCGTTAAAAATCTAGGCTTTACCTTCTTTTACTTCTTTGTTGATTTTTCCATATACCATTTTCTCAGTTTCGTAACAGAAAAATGAAAGACAATTCTTTTTTTTCTCCACCTGTATAAGGTAGAGTGAAAAATAAATATCTCTACGTCTGCATTTTTAAATCTTAAATACTATTCTCTACCTAATAAAAAAGTTACATTTTTATGTAAATTGGTATGATCCATCATATTATTTGCTTTTAAAATTTTGTATTTCGTTTGTATAAAATTTTAAGAAAAGTGATTCACTTATTGAACAAGGATTTCTTTGCCTGCTCATCACTGCTCAATTATTTGAAGAGAGATTCTTTAGCTTGAGGAAGTCTCTTCTTTTCTCAGCATGTCTGTTCCTCAGCCATGGTGAACACACATATCTTATGGAACTTTAGATTCACTGAACTTCTGTTAACCTCCCTAGTCAAGAAATAAACCATGTTTCAAAAAAGGGTAGTAAACTAGAAATTTTAAAAGGGAAAAAATAAACTCAGGTATTATAGGTTTGAATTACTGGACAAGATTTCATGTACAAAAAGAAGTTGTGAGTCTGATTCTAAAATTAATAGGATCTGCAACTTGCTTGCATGATTGAATCTTTTAATTTATTCGATAGAGAGTAGATATTATCTTTGAAGTTCTATTAGGATAAATTTAATTATCAACCAAAATAATTCTGGAACCAAGATTTAACATATGTGTCAAAATATACAACATATCTCTGCTTATATGCCATTTATATTACATTTATTGTTTCATATTACAGGAAAAAAATAGATAATTTTAAAATATGGCAGCAACTAAAGGAAATGCTTTACTGCTTTTTGAAATCTTCTACCAGAATAACAGCAACATTTGAAAGTGTAGAAAATTAGATTTTATTGGAAAAACACATAAACTCAGGGTATGAGAAGTCCCTTAAGGGCCAAGGATCATAAGAGCATCTAGTCACCCAAAAAAGCTGTCAATATTAATGATTATTGATATGGTTGCAAATTTCTACATGTGTTTACTACCCTATCTTCCTGTGACCCAGAACTCTTGGTCCACTTACTACTGGGCCTCTCTAATGTAGACCCAGGAAAGTCACTCAGTATTTTGTACGTGATCTCTGGGGACAACCAGGTGTCCTTTTTGCCTTGGAGTGGGGAGGAAATATTTTTAACAAAATTTTAATGCAGTGTTGTTTTCCCTGTTCCTCTGTATTGATATGGGCCTGAAACTCATCACCCCTTACCGTAATTTTCAACGCACACACGCACACAGACACAGACATACACTTTCAAATTCTGTGGCTTCAGAGCAAAATGAAATGCAATTTGGTTAGCCAGCATACCTCTGTTCTGGGTTCCCCTCCTTTGCTTGCCTCCAACAACAGAGATAATTATAAATAAATTAACTATATTTTATCACTTGACTTTATCTGTCAAATGTTGTTTTAAAATGTATATGCCTCACATATACAATGGAATATTACTCAGCTATAAAAAGAAATGAAATTGAGTTATTTGTGGTGAGGTGGATGGACTTAGAGTCTGTCATACAGAGGGAAGTAAGTCAGAAAGAGAAAAACAAATACCGTATGCTAACACATATATATAGAATCTAAAAAAAAAGAAGTTCTGATGAACCTAGGGGCAGGACAGGAATAAAGACGCAGACGTAGAGAATGGACTTGAGGACACGGGGAGGGGGAAGGGTAAGCTGGGACGAAGTGAGAGAGTGGCATGGACATATATACACTACCAAATGTCAAATAGATAGCTAGTGGGAAGCAGCCACATAGCACAGGGAGATCAGCTCGGTGCTTTGTGACCACCTAGAGGGGTGAGATAGGGAGGGTGGGAGGGAGAGAGGGAGACACAAGAGGGAAGAGATATGGGGATATATGTATATGTATAGCTGATTCACTTTGTTATACAGCAGAAACTAACACACCATTGTAGAGCAATTATACTCCAATAAAGATGTTAAAAAAAAAAAGTATATGCCTGCTGTTTTTAAGTCTTTCTGCATCCCATGCAAGGTCTTTGTGCACAAAATGTTACAGTTGTGCCTTTTTTCCTTGCTACCCAGGACAGAAGGAGGAGGTAGGTAACCGTCTGTGAGCTAACAGAGAACTTCAATAACTCCCACAGAAAGAGCCGGTAGGGAGTTTGTATTTTTGGCCATGAATCCAGGGCTTTCATTTTAAGTTTCAGGGTGCATCGTGCAGTTGATCACTGATTGAATGGGGGCGCTGGAGGCTCTGGGGATCAAGCTGTGACATTTTTCTGAGCCTGAAGGCCGTTCACAGTTATTACTGCATAGGCCTTGCTGACTGCTACTTCAGGGGACACGGGGAGAAGGAGGTTGTGCTTCTGAGTGTGGGTGGTCGAATAAACTCTTTTAGCAGCAGCAGTTGGTCTATTTAGCCTGAAAAAGAGACCACCAGCAGCCCCCAAAGTGCTAAAAAAATTACAATCAATTTTAAAAATATATATTATATTACATAAAAGACTGTAAGAGCAAGTGCTGAGCATTGCTGCACAGAATTACCAGCTGCTAAATGAGGCAGTCACGTGTAGCCAAGTGGGATTTATCCTGTAACCCAGAGAACTGCCAGCTCTCCCACCACTCTACCCTTCTCTCAGGGGAAAGAGAAGGAAAAAAAAAAAAGAACTAAACAGAACAAAAAAATAGCAGCAGAAAACAAAAAAACACAAGCCAGTTTAGAGAAAATGGGTTGAAGGGAACTACTGAAATGTAGTAGCCTTGGAGTTTATCCTTTGGTTGTAAGTATTTAGGATTTGTTTTTAAAGGGATTGTTAAGACTCGTATGTTTGCCGTATATTTAGACAGTGTTTAAGGACCAACTTACATCTGCAAATTCGTTTAGGGCGTTGGTTGTCAATACTGTTCTTTATCGTTGGTGTTAACTCAGTTTTGGATTGTCTCAAAGTTTTTAAAGCCCTAAACTGTGTCCTTTACTTAATTCTATATTTAATTTAAGAAATTCCTGGATTTTTTCTAATTGCTGATTGTCACGTAATGCATAAAGGATAATTCAGCCATCATACTAAATTAAGCACTCGGTTTTTTTAATCCAAGCAATTCAAAATTAGAAAAATATGATACATATACTTTATAAATTTTTAATCAGGATTCATAAATATGTATTAGGCACCTATTGTATATACGTATAATACAATTAAATGAATAAGACTATTTTTCTGCCTTGAAAACTTTATAAGACTATAAACTCCATAAAGGAGGGACTATTTCTGGCTGATTCACCACTCTGACACTCAGAATCAGCATTGTGTCTGTCAGACGTCAAGTCCATTTAGTCCTGTAAATTAATGAGTGGATCTTAGAGAGGAAGCAGGAATTTAAACAACTAATATATTACATCGTAATTAATGCCAATCTAATTTGTATTAAAAATTATGACCATGGGCACAATTACCAAGTCTACATAGCTTTCTGCTAGAACTTTTGCTTTGCATTTAATTTACTTTAATTGAACTTCGAGCAAACTACGTTTCATCCAGAAGACCCACCAGACAATCAAGCACCCAGATGAACTCAAAATACACTCTGTCCAAAACACTCTGTTCAAAACAGACTCTCGATGCCCAAGTTTAAACTACCTCTTAAAAATGAAAATTTAATTTTTTTAAACATCACCTGAATATCCTCCTCTTATAACCTAGCCGGCAAAAGTTTTGTAGGACCGAAATAATGAAGAGACAGTTTCTTTAATCATAACTGTAACACTGAACTCACGAATTAATGCAGAGCCTTGTTGAATAGGAAGCCAAAGAAAGAAATTGAACTGAGGAAAAGGCCAGAAGTAGGTTTGTTAATCTGATGTCCATATGAGGGCTCTTCATGCTTAAAGAACTATATCAAAGCATGCTAGAAAATGTGTTATCTACCCTTTGGAAACTGTGTTGGCTTCTAAATGATCACTCTTTTGATTTTTAAACAAATTTCATTGGAGATTAATTGCAAGTCACTCTTTCTGAGTCTCCCAATCAATCTACCTACCTTTTTGGTAAACCACAGCAATATTTGTTATCTATAGATTTAGTTATTAAATCTATTTACAGGAATTTCTAAAAATGGTCTTTAGTATCTTTGGGTCTATAATACATACCCTTTTCTTATCTGGAGTAATAATTAGGCTATTTTACAAAAATCCTAAATCTAAATAATTGTATCATTTTAAAACAAAATTACTATCATATCTAATTCTGAGATTATATGTAGGTTGTTTTATACTCTGCCTAATTTTTAAAACAGACCCTTGAAGACATAGTCTGTTTATAAAGTCATCTTGTGTCAAATCATCTTATAATTTGAGAAATTTATTTAGTACATAACTATATCTTAAATGTTGAGACAGTCTCAGAAACTTAATTATTTCTTTAGTGCAGTGGCTTTCTAATCTACTTTTAAGTGGCTGATCCTTTTCTTCAATGGAAATTTTATATATTTTCAACATTTTAAAAAACAACAATAACAATATTAAAAATAGTTAGTATAATAAATTTCCTGTTGTTGAATCAGATTGGGATTTGGGACAGAAAATTCTCATCCATCCTAATGTGTCAAGTTCACATTCTTTCCATAGTTCTAAAGTAGACTTTGGTTATATACAAAGCACTGGTCAAGGAAGAGCTGCTTCACTATTTACTGTCTCTGGGTTTGTTAACTATTCTTTGTGTCTTCTTGACCATGAGGTTCCATAGGTCACTCAGGTGAAAGTGACCTCTCCACCAATCAGTGTCAGAACACCTAGACAGCATTTTGGTAGTATTCTCCAAAACCACTCAATGATTCAATGACAGCCATTTTATTGTGTTGACCCCTCACCACACAGAGAATACACTCATTCAGATGTCAAGTGCGTGCTGACAAAGGCCAGCTTAGTTGAGAGTGGTTGTGCTTTAAACCCCTTTAAACAGATTTATCCCTCCATCAGATGTGAATGTTTAAGTGTTTTTGAACAAGTATTATAAAAACAACTATTGTAACAAAATTTTAATCCGGTAAAATTTAATTTTTTTCAAGGTTGATCTACGTAGCTAATATTTTTATTAAATGTACAAAGCGGTATTTTTTGACTCGATAGCATTTCTCATTTTCAAGATGACTATGCAATGATATAGAATAAAATTAATTGAGCACTAGCCATATCACACAATAGCTGTTCAGTTCCTTTCAGACCTTTGTTTAAAAAAAGAAACATTTACTAACTATTAGATAATTTCCTAGAAAAAAGTAGGTGTATTATTTTATTTTTGTGTATCAAAGACCGAGTAAGAGGGGATTCTCAAACAATGGATTATGAAGAAAGGCTCATAAATCAAAAATAATTATGTGAGTTTAGAGGTGAGATAAGTTTTTATATTTGAATAGTTTAGGTGTGTTCTTGACAAAAGGAAGAAAAATTGATAAACTAGAGAATTCTCAAGATGTTTTACTGACAGAGCTTACATATTTTTTCCCAGCTATTTTACTTATAGAGTAATTAAATGTGGCTTAGTTTGAAATTAGAGAGTCATTTTCCTAAACTTATCATTTCCTTTTCCAATTATTATTTTGACTAATAATAATAATGCTTGAATAATGTACCTCCCTTGAGGTTTTAGGGATTTTTTTTTCAGTGATGGTTTATTTCTGTAGTTAGGTGAATTCATTCTTTCTGACGCTGATAGCTATATCATCCAAGTAAATTTGTCTCTGTTATTTATTGTTATAGGCTCATTTATTTTTCTGTGTCTCATCAATGTATGCTTCATATGAAAAATACATGTAATAGTAAAATTATTTTATTTATCATATTTTCTAGTAAGATTTGTGATGAAAGAACTAGAAATGTTCCATCTCTTTCTCATCAAGAAATTCTACACTATCTGGAAAATATTTAATCTCATTCTCAATCTCAATTCAATGTCACATAAAGCTCAGAGTATCATCACTCTTTTCCTCCTCTGTCTTCACTGTTAAGTGTCCTTTTAATGTTTTCTGAGAATTACTAAGTACTAAAAAGTTAAAGGCATATCTCCATGTATTAGATGGAAACCTCTAATTATTAATGTATCACCTGGCTTACATTAAGCTTTATGATAACATATGAGAATGAGAGATAGTAATCTTAGCAGGGGAATGATAATATAGGTTAAAATATAAGGCACGTTCATTGGCCAATAGATAATACAATAAGGCTATAGACCCTAGTGATTATTCTGCTGGCCTGGGTTCCAATTCCATTTTTGCCTCCCATTTAGCTATGTTACTTTGAATAAATTACTTAAAATCTTTGTGCCCAATTCCTTCATCCCTCAAAAGGGTATGAGGATGATGTTTCTCTCCAAGGGAGCGTGGCGAGAATGAAATAAGTTAATATAGCAATATACTCAGAACCATAATTGGAACTTAGTAAGTGCTATACACATTTGTTATTATTATTTTTAAATGTTATGTACATTAAATTGGTATTAGAATTTTCTGGTTGTCTCTGAAAGTCACTCAAACTGAAACATCATTTTAGGATATATATATTCATATATATATATATATTTTAAAATATTTCTCAAGTGAAAACTTGGAGCACATGTAGTCAGTCAATGAATGAATGGTAGTAAGGAAGTAAGATCTAGGTATTTGCTAATGAGGCAGGAAAGAAGAAAAGAGCTTGAAGAGTTGGGGGTGGAGTGGAGTAAGATTTAGGACAATTTAGCTACTTTGTTATAATAAATCATAGGTCAGGAAAGTTTTTCTATAAAGGGCCCAATAGCAAATATTTTAGGCTTTGCAGACCATAAGGTCTGTCCCGAGTCCACAATTCTGCCCTTGTAGTGAGAAAACTGCCATTGACAATATGTAAATGAGTGAACATGGCTGTGTTTCCATAAAACTTTATTTGCAAAAACAGAGCAGTCTGACTGGCCCTGCAGACTATAGTTTACTCACCCTGAAGTAGATCCTTGAGTAATCACAGCAGGGGTCAAGCCTTTTTACTCTTCTCATTGTCCTTGATCAGGTGTTTTGAATACCCGCAGGGGTTCTTGGGCATTTCCAGATTCAAACAAATAATCAAAAGTGATCAAGAACCCTGAGAAGGAAATCAAACAGATACATCTGATAAGAATGTTTCAGATCCTTAAAGAAAATATCAGAGATATTCAAAGTTTATCTTCTATCACTCTTTACAGTTTAGTAATAATAAATGGTAGGGCTTCCCTGGTGGCGCAGTGGTTGAGAGTCCACCTGCTGATGCAGGGGACACGGGTTCGTGGCCCGGTCCGGGAGGATCTCACATGCCGCGGAGCGGCTGGGCCCGTGAGCCATGGCCGCTGAGCCTGCGCGTCCAGAGCCTGTGCTCCGCAACGGGAGAGGCCACAACAGTGAGAGGCCCGCGTACCGCAAAAATAAATAAATAAATAAATAAACAATAAATGGTAGTCTAAGGTTAAATTCCCTTACAAGACTGTGAAAGAATCAGATACAACTTCACTAAATGTCCAAGTAATTTGATTCGATAATTATACATATAACTTAGTAAAATCTTAAATTTGCTCTCATGATTACATACTTATTATATAACCAATTTGTTTGTATGTATGTAATTTCCAAGTGTAGTTTGCAAATTCTAAACTTCTTTATTCTTCTGTGTCATTGCTCCTTTTCTTGGTATATATTTAGCTTCTTAAATGCCACTTTGGCAACCATTAGACTACTTTTTTACAGATTATTATCATATCTTAAACAGGATATATATTCATTAAAGCAATAACCCTACTTCATGTCATTTGTTCTACTCCATTTGTCTCTTACAATCTGAAATTAGCTGCATGATTCAGTATAGCAAATACTCCATCTAGCATCAAAGATTGTACAGACAGTCAATGAAACCAAACTAGCTACATTAGACATGATGAATAAAATGTTTTGAGAACCTATAGCATTCCTTTCCATGAACACAACTCAAGAGATTATGATTTGGCCTATTTTTTATCTTCCTGAGTGCAGTGGAAGCATTTGTCAAAGTAGAGTTACCCTCACATTAATGGGAAAATGTTCATATAACATAAGATGGAAAAGGGCCAGGGAAGACATTTTAGTCTTTGGGGAAGAGGCAAATATGTGAAGGCCAATTTTATTCCTTAAACAATGTTATCTGGTATTATTACTACTATCAAGCATTTAGTGAATGCCAATAACATGGGTACCCAGAGCACCTCATCAGTGTTGATGGAAACATTTTGTTATGAAAAATAACCCCTGCTTAATGCATGTGCTATATGACATTCTTCTTGACAGAAGAGGCTCAAGAAGGTCTCCCAAAGCACATGCATTGCTAATGAATTTCCTTCAGGATAAAACTGACCAAAAGTGTAATACCAGTAAAATATATTCAGTGGCTGCATCTTTCATACTGTTTTCTTTCTTAGCATTTCTAAGTTCCTTTAGTCAATTTTTCTCTTGTATGTGTGTGCACATATGCTCCATTTCTCTTTCTCCTGCTCTCTCTCATTCTCCACTTTTCATGTATTATTTCTGACCTGCTCCAAAGGAACTCTTAAACTTTATTCTCACCTACATTTACTCTTCTCATTTTCTTCTTTTAGAATTTCTCAAATTTAGCAATACAGAAAGAAAAAAAATTATGTGATTAATATGGAGTTATCTAGTTGAAAGGTGTTATGTCTGTTGACTTGATTCCAAATTAATAACCATCTTTTCAATTGGAGTATGAAATAGGGAGGGTCATTGAAAATAGTGTAGGATTTTTAATGTACACTTTTGGAAATTCATATTCTTATAATATTGCTCTTCACATTATGTAGAATTACAGATTTTTGGACAAAGCACAATAAATATTTAGTTGTAATTTTTAGGTGAGAATACTAATTTATTTCTCAAAGTGATGATCGAACACATTAGAAACAAAGACCTATTTAAGTAAAGTCTTTGTTTAAGTAAGACTTAACTTACTGCATGCTGTCATAACTCAATAATAATCAAATTATGTGCTGTTGTTTTTCTTCAAATATTGTAAGAATTATCTTTTACATTAGTTTCTTTTAACCTAACAATCCTAGAAATATTCATAATTTACTTTCCTTTTTCCCTTTTGACCTTGGAGCTCCATTTTAAATTCTCATCTGTGAGACCCCTATCAACCCCTCAGTCAGTGACAGAACTGTCACAGAATTCACCAAAGCTGATCTCTTTTCTCTAAGGAGACAGCTGTTCACTTCTTGCGATCTTTTGCCCCAAGCACTGACAACGAGAAAACTTGCTTCTAATGTGGTTACAAATCTTGATCCAGCTGGTGACTCCTTTTCAACAATGAAGGTTACTATGAGCCCCATGGTGGCACTTAGAATTGAAACTATGCTCTTACAGTACTTTCAGCTCCATATGCTGGCCCTTTATCCCTTATTCTGGGCCCAACCCTGGCTCTCAAGCATATGCCTACTACCAAGGGTAGTCCATGTCCCTATGAATGTTTATCTCTGTCTCACTGTTTCAATCTGTCTCATATACACCAAGGCAGAAAATTAAAAAACTGTTTAATTTACATTATTATATTGAATTTTTTCCTAAGATTTCTAATCTACTTAGTTGCAGTTATGATGAACAAGGATGGACCTAGAATCTGTCATACAGAGTGAAGTAAGTCAGAAAGAGAAAAACAAATACCGTATGCTAACGCACGTATATAGAATCTAAAAAAACAGTACTGATGAACCTAGTGGCAGGGTAGGAATAAAGATGCAGACTTAGAGAATGGACTTGAGAACACGGGGTGGAGATGGAAGAGGGGAAGCTGGGACGAAGTGAGAGTGTAGCATTGACATATATATACTACCAAACGTAAAATAGATAGCTAGTGGGAAGCTGCTGCATAGCACAGGGAGATCAGCTCTGTGCTTTGTGATGGCCTAGAGGGGTGGGATAGGGAGGGTGGCAGGGAGGCTCAAGAGGGAGGGGATATGGGGATATATGTATGCATATAGCTGATTCACTTCGTTGTACAGCAGAAACTAACACAACATTGTAAAGCAATTATACTCCAATAAAGATATTTTAAAAAATGCACAGAGTTTGTCTTAGGCTTCAGCTTACCCTGTTTCATGCTGGAAATAGCATTTGATCAAATCCCAATTCTCTTGTAACGTTTTAAGGAATTTGTTTGCTATAACATTCAGCGTAGACATAACTTCTAAGAAAAAGTGAATGGCAACTGAAAACATGGTAATAAAAGTTTTAACAAGTTTTTTACATTGCACAGTAAAAGATATTTGTCTTTTATAAAGATCTGAATAAAAACTAATGAGCTTAAACCAGCTTCAATTTAGCAGTTGAGTCAATTTTTATTTTAGATTGGTTTACCTACATTAAAAAAATGCTATTGATTCATATTCACATATATTTACCCTCTTCCATTTTTATTCCATAGTTCATCACAATTGCAACATTTTATAATTCCTTAGGAAAAAAAAGTTTTTTCATAGCCAAATTTTTCAGTATGAGAATCATGTAACTAGTTGGAATAGATTTGATTTTATGTTTATTTAGAAACTATGATAATTACTAAACTTATTTTTATTTGAAGAGCTAGCAAAGAACACTAAAGATGTACCATATGTTCTCTAGAATTGAAAATGAGGTTCTTTTATATAAACATTTGAAGCTGAAGTAAGAATTATTTTAAAATTTGCTTTACAATTCAAAATAACACAAATAAAAACAACACAGACTACGTAAGTAAAGTTTTTTATTCCTCAGGTAAGTAATTTTTGAAGTCTGAAATATTAACAAAGCTTAGTCATAATTATGCATTTTTCTTTTGGATGATTCTTAAATATTAATTGCTTTACATATGAAAAAAATCTAGATTATATATATATATATACACACACATATATGTATATACATATAAAATATATGTGTATAAATGTCAAAGGAGATACCATATTAATTTTATTTTCACTTTCAATATACATATTGAGGAAAAGAATGAAAACGAGTTCAGTTATCATTCTCAAAACATTTGAAAAACAAACTAATCAAAATTTCTACCTATATAATAAGTGGAAATGAGGAAAGGTAGTGAAAGAAAATAAGAAACTGGTTTTAATGTTATAATAGCAGACTGTGCCTCTGCAAAGGAATTTAATCTCTGTTATTGTTAGAAATTTTTAATTTTATTTTTCTTCCTTTTACATTCCTACACCAAAAATTTTATGTGTTCAGCTGTGGCTGAAAAAAAGTAATACAGTGTGTTCAAGACAGGTGCTTCTTGAAGCATTTATGTAAACACATTAGCACTTCTTTGACACAGCATGAACTGGACAAGTATTTCATCCTACTGGTAGTAAGGAAATAATGAGAAATGTGTCAGAGCCAAGTTCATTCAGATATTGCAAAATTCAGAACAGATTATAAAAATGCTGGCCACTGGTAATTAATCATGAAAATTGCTGGAGAAGTTGCCATACTATGAAGGATATTGGCAGAATTATTTGCTGCTAATAGACTAAGTTTTCACCACTTGTTGAGATAATAGATTACTAGATAGTTGGCATAGAACTTTATATTTTCCCTTCTAATATTTGATGATATCACAGACTGTTCTTGATTTTGGACTTTAGTACTGAGCTTTGCCATACATTGGTTCAATAGAAAAGTTAAGAACAACCAACTATGCTCCTGAAAGAACACTTCCATTTTCTTTTTTGACCTTTTGTGCCTTGGTTTGTTTCGCTTTATTTTGTTTTGTTTTGTTTACATTATATCTTGCTGGAATTTTTAAATTCTTGACATATTAGTGAATTTTGAAGTTATAGATCTCATTGAATGGAGTTCTGAAACATAAGTGGTAGAATAGCCATCTTTAATTATAAAGATGTTGATGTCACAATAATATTTTCACTTTTGCCTCCATTGTGAATACACATACATCTATGTATATAGATGTATGTACACACACATATCTGTGCGTTATATATGTATACACATGTGTATTTTTACATATATAAATATACATACAAATATACACACATATAAATATACACACATGTATATTTATATACATATGTATATAAATAATGTATGTAACTATGCCTTTTAAATATTGAAGGAGAGATCAGGCTGGTAAATGCTATGAATAGTTTGAGGCAAAGTTCTTTTTCAATATTGACTCTAATAAGTAGAAATTAATATATATATAGATATATGGAGTTTCATATTTTTTCATTTTTATGATTAGAGAAGGAATGTATGACATGCTTGGAAAATTTAGAAAATTCAGAAAGCTATGAATAACAAATTTAGATCACCAATGATCCCAAATCCCATTTTCTGCTTTTTAGTATCTTGCCTTAGTGTCTATTTTAAAACTAAATATTTTCACAAATTTGAGATATTACAGTACATAGTTTTGTCTCCTGATTTTTAACTTAAAAGTTTTTGTTGTTCTTTGTATTTAAATATATTTCAAAAACATTTTTGCTTTTTATATTGTAGAATAAATATTTCTAACAATATCATTTTTCTGTATCTGATTATTTTCTTTGGATACATTCTTAAAAGTGCATTCATTAGACTATAGGGGCAAGAGATATTTTTTAAGGCTTCTAATGTATATTGTCAAATTTCTTCTCAGAAAAAAGTCACATCTCTGGCCAAAAGCAGCAAGAGAGAACATGTCTCCTTGAGTGCTTGGCCATTTTGTATGTAGAAAATAGTCAACTTATGTTGTATTTCACATGCATTGGTTATTAGTGAGAATGAATATTGGTCCATGTTTTATTGCCATTTGTACTTCTTTTGTGTATTCTTTAACTACTCTGAATCTTATATTAGAGATTTCTATCCAACTAGTAGGAACTTGTTTCATATTAAGGTATTGACCTCATTGAATATCACATCCTTTTCCTTTTCTTTTGTACTTAAAATATGTTCTCCCTCAATTCAAAAAATAAAAATATTCAGCTGTTTCCTTTCAAAGTGTGTGTACTGAATATAGATGGACTTACAGGGCATTATTCTTATTACCTTTTGGTATCATAGATAAGATTTTTTTCAGATTGCCAATGGGATATTTGTTGAAAAAATATCATTTATATTAAATTTTCTCTCTTTAAAATTTATTATAATCATATATTTGTTTATGAAGTTGTCTTGAAGTTTTAAAATGTACATTCAATTTCTTATTTTATTGATAGCTTTTCTTTTCAGTACAGTGTGAAATTAATAACATAAAAAAACAAGTGAATTTAAAATTTGATATCTTAATAGTTCATATTTAAATTATGAAATATAATAATCTCTAAAATATTATTCTTTTGAAGAAAAGCCATCTTAAACTGTATATTTTAAGCTATGCTTATCTCTTATAAGCCAATAGAATATTTTCCTTTCTTGGGTATATTTGACAAAGAACACAAGACAACATCTAACATTAGGCACTGGTAGCAGCCATACATTTTTGGCACTGCACTATGAACAATACTATAGTTCATATAGTTAAATATAGTTAAATTCTGTCCACTTTCATTTAGGCAGCTCTAAACTGATCACTGTAAACCAATGATAGCAAAGTTTAACTAGCTCACAATTAATACATGTTTTATGTTGACCAACTAATAAAATGCATTTAATTCCATGTTTGAAAGAATATAAAGACTCTATTCAGAAATTAACCTTGGTGTTTTGCAAAAGCATAATTGCTGTCACTTGCGTGGACCTGGACCCTCTTGCTTCTCAACTCAGGCCACTTTGACAAGACTAGAGCATGCAGGAAACCATTGACATCTCTCCTTCTCAGAATCCCAGGCCCTGGACACCTGAGTATGTCCTGCTCATTCCCTTATATTAAGCATCATCTAAGCCCTATACATACTTTTCATTTCCCTTGCTGAAAAATTTAGATTAATTTGTTTCACTATTCAGGTCTCTCATTGACAAGATAGTTTGAGGGATCTAGTTATCAATCTCCCATTTATTCTCATCATTTGAATATAGATAATCATTAGTTATTTAATGGACTTCTGAATCATTGTCTGGGTTATATGTAGAGACATTATAGTGACAAAAGCACTAAGTATGTGAAGCACTTGCAGAATTTTACTAAGGACCATATAGAATTTCAGTGGTTTATTTGGGGAAATTGAGATATGAATAAAATAATTTACTTGTGTGGCGTGTTGGAAATCAAAGTATCCTAAGACTTAGAATATTCAGTGGTCAGTTATACATTTTGATTGATAGGAAGAAGCTTTTTAAAATCCAGGAAAATTCTTAAATTTCTACCCGGAGAAAAGAAGTACCTATATGGAAGAGCTAAAATTTATACTTGAACAGGTCCCCTCTTTCAGATACAATTCTATATTAAATTCTTTCCTGGCTTTTCTCTTGGCCTCCTCTACTTTGACTCCAACTGCCCACCCCTCACCCCTTGCTTAATTCCTTCTCCTCCTTCTGCCCCTTCTACCCTCTTCTTTTTCCTACCAACCTTTCCTACACACATACACTCTTGTTGGTCAATACCCACATACAATGTCTTATAACATAGTTGCAGAAGATGACCAATCTTGCTGGCTTTATGGTTTTAAACCTTAGTCAAGATTAGATTTGAATTATCTAGTTAAAGACTTTCCTAACCCTCACAAGTAAAGGTAAAAATTCTCCTAAGAATTTAATATTTCGCTTTGAACATTTTGTCCAGGAGTCCCCTCTTAGGACCAAAGAAGGTCAAAACTTGATTGGAAAAATAAGAGTGAATTAATTACCAAAATGATATCAAATATATGAATCAACCTGAAACTAACACAGCATATTTATACTCCAATAAAATTAAAAATTTTAAAAATATATATGAATCAAAATTTAGCCAAGGACAGATACAAAAAGAGTACAAAGGTAGAACAAGGTCTGTTAGAGGCAATCCCTGAGGCCTTTTCTGTAAAAATTGGTAAAATATCCAGTCCTATATACAAGGGGAAAAAATGAATACATCCCAGATATTGAGACCATCTCCCTAACAGTTTCAGAAAGTATCTGGGTTCCACTCAGAGAGAAGATATTACAACTGTCCTAGTCACCTTCTTGTTGACTGTCTTAAATCTGAGGTGGCAGATTTAGTAAGAAATACAAAAATAGGATGGTAGACTTCCCCACCTCTGCTCTACAAGACCTCACTGCGCATTTTGAAGATACTTTAACTAATATATATATATCACTAATTCCTAATAACTCTTCAAACCTAATAACTCTTCAAATTTGGCAATTAGATCAACCTAAAAACAAAGACATCTCTGGGAATACTCTTGGAAAACAAAACAAAACAAATTAACAACAACAAAACCCCTCATACCTGTCAATATAGGAAGAACAGGAGACATTGAATAAACAATTGCCCTGCCTTATCTTAAAAGATAAAATCTAAAAAAGATAAAGAACAAACTTTGTCTGATCTAATGATGAATGATGCCTCCTGTTTGACCAAAGTTACCCTTAACAAAATAGGGAGAAATTCTCATACAATGGCAAGAAGAGACTATTTCATTCCTACTTGATGCTGGGGTTACTGAGCCCTGTCAAGTAGCCATAGATAGGAGAGGAAATGTCTGTAAGGGTAGAAGTTATCTATCTTTTGGAACCTTAATGATTTTGGTGCTTTGGAAGCAACAAGGAGGTGATAGTACAATTAAACATGGCAACCATATCAAAACCTAATTAAATGTCTTGCTTCTTCCAAAGGAATTGGTTATAACTAAGGTTAAGGCACCTACTAAAAAGCAAATTTAACAGCAAAGGGCTATGTTTTAGTGAATTTTAATGCTAAATGGGCTGTTTTAAAACACATCTAGACTATTCAACAGTTCAAAAATCAAAGCCAAAATTACATCCTGACTGATGCCATTAAGTCTTGATTCAATGCCAGTTTTAAGTACCTAATTCTGAGGGGGAAAAAAAAAGACACTTTGGTAAAGATTTGATTCTTTGTTCCGCGCAGAGTGTCTCTCTGGTGGCATTAAGAATATCTGCCCAAATAGGCTAAAAGAGAGTCTGTCAAAAATGTTATATGTTATAAACCACCACAGAGAGGAAAACCTAACAACAATTATCCTAAATAGGCTTTATTGGTGAAACTTCTGAGATTGCCCAGAATGTCTTTATGTCTTTTCTTTTTCTTTTTTAACTGTTCAAGCCCACAGTCCTAAAAACTTTTAAAGTGGGATAAGAATATAGGCTCAAATTTTAGGCCTGTTTGAATATCTACAAATAAGGTTCATTCTAGACCCTGTCCCATATGGTTATGAATATGCTCTTAATATTATCTGTTTGTTTTCTGGTTGACTAGAAGCCCTTTTCATGCTCCTCTCTCCTTTTTTGGATTCTTTAAAAATAAAACAACTGTCCTCACAGAAGCAAAGAAATTTTAGACCTTACATTTTCCACCTGGGGAAGAATCTCCTATATGTCTGGTAATATGAATATCAATTTCACTGTGAGAGTAAATAAGGAACTCTATAACCAATAGGCCTCACTGCCATCCTCAGTCCTCAGATAAAACAGAATGAATGAATGGCATATCAAAAACTGAAACTGGCAAAATGAATTTTCATGGCCAAAGGCTTTGTCAGTAACTCTCATGGACATTAGGTCCACCCAACAGGAACTCATAAACTATTTCTACATGAATTAGGCCCAGATATCACATGAGTATAGGGACCTAAGTCCTCTCCTTAATGCTGCTGTTTAAAAGGCTGATATGACCAAATATTGTAGAGGTTTGATGTGCTATATCCAAGTTTATCATTAACAGATTTGAGTAGCTGTTCCCAAAGGCAAACCACAGGATGGACTATGTGCCCTTCAGCCCAGAGACCTGAGTTACAGAAAATGGCACCAATATAAAATTACTCTTGAACCTCACCGGACAGTAAAATTCATTTCCTCCAAGGAAAATTATTGGGTATTGTTAACCATAAACCAAACGTTGTAGGAAAAATCCAAGGAATTGATAAAACCTAATATATATAGAATCTTTCATTCATTATTTTTTATCTCAAAAAATTCAGAGGAAATTTCAAGTTATGACTAAAGGCATTAACCAAAACTTAAAGTTTTTTCAATTGTGGTAAATAGACATAACATAAAATTTACCATCTTAACCATTGAAAGTGTACAGTTCAGTAGGTTTTTTAAAATTAATTAATTTATTTTTATTTTTCTGCGTTGGGTCTTCGTTGCTGCGTGTGGGCCCTCTCTAGTTGCGGTGAGCAGGGGCCACCCTTCACCACCGTGCGTGGGCCTCTCACTGTGGTAGCCTCTCCTGTTGCGGAGCACAGGCTCCAGGCACATGAGTCTCAATAGTTGTGGCATGTGGGCTCAGTAGTTGTGGCTCGCGGGCTCTAGAGTGCAGGCTCAGTAGTTGCGGCGCACGGGCTTAGTTGCTCCGTGGCATGTGGAATCCTCCCAGACCAGGGCTCAAACCCATGTCCTCTGCATTGGCAGGTGGACTCCCAAAAACTGCACCACCAGGGAAGCCCCTAGTTCAGTAGTTTTAAGTATATTCACACTGTTGTGCAGTCAATCTCCAGAACTTTTTCATCTTGCAAAACTCTATCTCTATATCCATTAAATAACAACTCCTCATTTCTTCTTCCCTGGTCCCTGGCAGCCACCATTCTGCTTTTTGTCTTTATAAGTTTGACTACCTTATATAAGTGGAATCGTACAGCATTTGTCTTTTTTGTGACTGACTTATTTCACTTAGCATAATATCCCCGTTTCATCCATGTTGTAGCACACATCAGAGTGTCCTCTGTATTTAAGGCTGACTAATATTCCAGTGTATGTATATATCACATTTTGTTTATCTAGTCATCTGTCAGTGGATGAGTATAGTCAGTCAACCAGGACTGTTCCAAGCAAACCAGGCCATATATTTACCTACTAATAAACACTGGTATCCTCAGTGCCTACTATAATGTCTGATACATAATAACCACTCATTTGTTGATAAAATGATAAGCAAATGATTTAGTCAAAGCTCTGTATCACTAAATATCCAATTTTATAAAATATCATTTTTTCTCCTAGATGCTAGAAGTATCAAACTAAAAGTTACCCCAGACACAGCCTTCTCTCATTCCCACACTTAACACCCATGTGGACTCTTAAGCTCATCTTACCTCCTATACATTCCTAATCTTTGTTATCCTTCCGTATCCCCACAATGACCTAGTTTAGATCCTTATTATCTTTCAAATGGACGGACTGGATAGAAACCTATCAGCTCTTCTTCCAGTCTCTCCTCTATAATCCATCATTCACATTGTTCTCAGCGTGATTTTCCCAAAATAGAAATCTGATTACAGCATTCCTCTCTTAAATGTCCTTCAAATCTTTACACCTAAAAAATGAAGATCATGAAACTAAAACACCCACATGGTCTCATGTCAGCCAATTTTTCCAGTATCCACTTCCTACCATCCTCTCCATGTACACTTTGTTTCAGCCACACCCAAATTATGCCCCATGGTCTGTATGTGCTGCACTTTCTCTTTCTCATTTCTGTGCCTTTAAACTGCAGTTCTCTCTGCCTGGAATGCCCTTCTCCCAACTGGTCCACCTTCCCTCCTCTCCACACCCCCAACCCTGTCTCCTTCTCCCAGACTCACCTTGGAACAAATCACCTCAATTTCCTTCTCACCCCCACGGTCCTAAAACAAATGAGTGAGAGACAAGGTTAGAAATGTGGTAATGATTTAGTGGACTATTAATACTTAACTCTGGATTTCAGTGAAATTTAAGGCTGTAAAGAACCCTGCTAGGTCATCTAGGCCATTTCTCTTCTTCATCAAAGACTGCACCTTCACAGCTAACTAAAATAAATATGTAAATAAATTATACAACTTAAAGGAGCATGTACATTTTGTAAACCACTCTCAGGAGCCCTTAATGATGTGTAATGAATCTGTTTGCTAAATTATTGTTTAAATTCTATAAATTTTTCATCCAGAGATTTAAACTAATTTCCTCCTCTTAATTCATGGAGAGGCTTGAGATGGGCACTGTATATTTTTAACTTGAGGATTTAAATAACTTCGAAGTTCTTGCCTCCAAGTTGAATAATTCCAGATCTTTTAACCTTTTCTTGTAGGTCTTACTTTACAACCAATTCATTATCTTTGTGGCTGTCCTCTGAACCCTCTCCAAGTTTCACATTCCTTTTAAGATTGGGAGTCTTCTACATGCTGCAGAGTTCCAGGAAGGGTTTGACAAGTTGTCCGTACATTAAGAAGATTACCTCATAGTTCTTACATACTGTGTCCTTCATTTTGTAACATAGCATTAACTTTGCCTTTCCAACTGTAATGTTTATACTGCTGATAGACTGTACCCAGTTTCTTCTTCATACTCTATTTTTTTCCCATCGCTCCCAAATTTAATCAGTTAATTTTTTTGTTGTTTGTTTTTATTGAAGTATAGTTGATTTACAATGTTGTGTTAGTTTCAGGTGTACAGCAAAGTAAATCATATATATATATATATATATATTCTTATTCAGAATCTTTTCCCTTATAGGTTATTGCAAAATATTGAGTATAGCTCCCTGTGCTATATAGTAGGTCAGTAGATGCTTGTTCATTATCTATGTATGTATACTAGTGTGTATAATGTTAATCCCAAACTCCTAATTTATCCCTCCCCCATCCTTTCTTCTTCTTTCACTTCCATCCTCTTCAACTGTTTTCAATAACATTTGCCTTGATGAAGCTGTAATCTGTTTATATCTGACTGTCTTTTATATTTACTAAAGTAATATTGAATTTGAAATCTGTCTTCCAAATCTGCCATTTGTAAATCATTGTTAATCACTTATTAACTGGGATAATGGACTAGTATAAAATAACAACAAAAATTAATAATTGTACCAGGCATTTAATATAGATTATCTCACTTAAAAGTATTAATAGTAGTAGTAGTAATTATAAAATATGCAATTTTGTAGTGTTTATATTAATTCATTTATCTTTGCATTTACCTTGTGAGTTACTAGTTTTCATCACCAGGTTCCGAAAAGGGGAATAAAGGTACAGAGAGTTAAATAATTTTACCATTGTCACGGACAAAAGGGCCAGAAACATGATAATGCTTGAGTCAGGCATAATTCAACCATGATTTATAATTTACCCCAAAATCCTACACAATCCTACACAATCCAAACATTCCTACACAATCATCTAGACATCTGGAAAACCAAAATCTAGCATTGAGGTTTTGAGGATAAAAAGGTGCTTTGTATTCCTTAGAATCTTAAAATTCAGGCACTAGTGGAAAATGGATTTGGGTCTCTGGTTGCCCTGAAAAAAAAAAAACAACTGTAGAGAGAGATAAGTGAGGGGAGAGACAACAGACTGAACACTTCTGTCTGCAAAAGGAATTACTGCACTGCTAGAGGAAAGCTCCATTCCAGACCTTATTAGCAGAAGGAAGCAAAAGTGATGCCTTACTTTGATAAGATAAGCCAAAGCTTACAAGGATAAGCTGATAACCAGGACAACTTTAAAATTCCCTGAAGCTTCTATGTGCTTTTGTGAGACTAGGAACTGCATTAAGGTTGTATTAAAATAAGCATTTTATAAAGTTTGCTAGTTAATTAGGTAGGTAATTCATTTAATGCTATTTCTATTAAGGTTAACATACAATTATGTTAACCTATGGCAATACATACAATTATGTTAACCTATGGCAATTATTGTTGGATTCAATTTTTTAAAAGTTATGTTTTATATAAAAACTTAATAGAGTAGAACCATCATATAATCTCTGTAATACTAATGGGATACCCTAGGAGTTAATCTAAATGTTGGAATTATGCTACCAAACTAGTTCTGAATTCCCCTTGTTGCACAGCAGAAAATACAAGCTTAAACTTTCAGAACAAAATAATAAGCCTTTAAATTCAGTTCAGTTCAAAGAAATTTTCTGAACTGTGATTCAATAAAAGACAGTTTGTTTAAATCTAACCTTATTCAGGAGCAAAAATTATCAAAATTTTGTCTTTAATTCCATCAATCTAAAGTTTGATGGCAGAAACCACAAAGGAAGTGGAATGCTGCTCTTTTGTGCTGCTGATAAATACACATTAATTAATTAAGTGAATAGCTTCAGAAGGCTTATAGATGTGAAAATGACTCTAACCATATTGTAATTCTTTGATACATCCTTATTTACATTGTTTGCTATTAATAAATGCCACATTCAATGTTTTTAAGTTGTCATAAGACCTTCAGGCCTTTTCTTCAAATAGTAGCTATAAGGACACTGATTTTGTCAACAAGTTCCCTTAACACTTAACTTTTACTCTCTCTGCTTTTAAATGTTACTATCAATTTCTCAAACCCTCATTGACCAAGTACAGACAATCGTGCTGATTTCTAAACACAATCTGTAAAATTGAAATTCTATTTTTGAAGCAGCCCGTGTATTTTGAACAGTTTGTAGATTTTGATCTAATTCTAAACCTTACATTTGTAAATCTGAAAAATGCTAAGAATATTGTCTCCTATTATTAGTAGTATTATTTTTATTTTCAGCCCTATGAGTTTGCTTCTAGACAAAAACCTTTGCCAAAAATATTAGTTACATTTTTATGACAAAAACATTTGCCAAACGTAATAGTTACATTTTTATGACAAAAACATTTGCCAAAAGTAATAGTTACATTTTTATGACAGTATTTTTTTATACCCACCTCTCCCCTTTAAACTCCACATATCCAGATAATTGTAGCTCTGAACATGATCAATCAATAGAAATGTAATGAGCACGGGAGTATACAGGACATTGTGCTGGATGCTGGGCCCAGCTACTAAGGTTGCTTTTCTGAAGTATAAGAATAAGTGCACGTGACTATGTGTGGTCTACATTATGAAACTTTGTCTTGACGCCTGGTATGATGGGTATTTGATTGAATAAAGCACAATTCCTTCCACCTTTCATTCTAAATCTGGGGCTTATCAACCTTAATTTTAGATCTATCTTTAGTATACCAACTGTTTTTTTTGTTTGTTTTCTTAACAGTGTTTATGATAGAAGTTACCCTCTAAAATTCTTATTTATTAAGATAAAAAGCAAGGAAATCTAAAACTTTTCTGTTGATTTCTTCTTATTCCCAACAAATCTGTCTCTTCCTGCATCAATAAATGGTGACTAAGCTTGGTCAATATATCTCATGATTTCAGTTCTTGGTTTAAAAGAAGCTATATCTCTAAAGCTAATTTATAATTGTATAATTTTAATACAGGGAAGGAGAACACAGTTGTGACTTACAGTTGTCTACTTATATTGGTAATGGTTTGTTTGGATCCAGGTGCAGATGTAAAGAATAATCCTATTTATTATCCTCAAATTTTGAAAAATAATAACAATTCCTCTCTCTCCAAATTCTAAGGGAAAATATTTTTATCCTTATTGGTAATAAAAGGAATAAAAATTTAAATAATAATGACATAATGGCTGTTTCCTATTAAATTTTAAAATATTTAAAACATGATAATACCTAGCACTGGGGATAAAATTGAGCAGTGGAATTGACACAACCTTTCCTTAGGGCAACTTCATATGTATCCAGAGACTTAAAATTCCCTTTATCCATCAATGCAGAATTTATCCTAAAGAAATTACAGACATGTTTCCATATTGCACACCATAGTATTGTGAATAATGTCAAAATATCAAAATGAATTTCAGTGTACAACAATTAGGAATTGGTTAAATGCTTTAAGGTCCAGCAACCCAATGTCTTTAGCAGCTCAGAAACAAAGTATGTGGAAATACACCAAATTAGAAACAGCAATCATTTCTCTATGATATGATTACTGAGGATTTCTATTTTATTCATTTTAGTTACTTTAACTAACATTCACATATTCCCTAGTAATTTTATTTTATAATTAGAAACATATAAGCCAATTAAAATGTAATTTTCTAAGTAATGGTTAGCTAAGAAAATTATATCAAGTACTTGTAATTTGACTGCTGAAACTGAAAAATCATAGGTTGTTTCAAACATTGGTAGTATTTTTATTCTTCTAATTGTGAAGAAATGTTACGAGTAGCAGCAATAATCATGATTTTAAATATTGATATTGGCAAGTTGAGATGAAATACCTTTTCTCGTCTGCTCAAAGTGCCAAATAATTTCACAGGTTTTGGCTTTTGATGAGAAAAGCCCTCTCAACTCTCAGCTCTAATACCTAGCTGTCTGCCCATTTCCCTCCTACTCTTCTTTTACCTTTATTCTCATTTGTTACCTTCTCTATGAAGACCCAACTTCCCGAAAAGTGACTCCTGTGCTCAACAGATATCCCTAATAGTTCCTGACTTCCGACGATTTCCATACGCCAATAATTATTTATATGAGTATTTATTTCTTCAAATAGACTGTGGCTTTCTTATAGTAAAGGCTTTTTTCACTTTTGCATCTCTGTCACTTTGTAATGTCTGACACAGTGTCTTGATTAAGAATACAACTGGGCATAACATTATTTTCAATAATGATAAACCATCAAGAGTGGAAATATTGTCAAAATGGAGTTAAGAATGTAATTTAAAAGATATTTGTTTATAAAATAAATCTTTTCTTTTAAACTAACTCTACTAACTTACAATATTAAACATAATTATTTTACACTCACCTCCAGTGGTGGTAATAACACACCACTACTAATAACTACTGCTTCTACTCCTAGGACATTTGTTATTTTCTGAAAACTTATTGTGTGCTGACTGCCTTGATAATTTCTTTATACACAGTATCTCTAAATCTTAAAGGAGTCTTCCAAAGTTGTTGCTATTCTTATTATTAGTTCACATTTGAGGAAAATTAAATATTTCATTCATTAAATATTAATGAATTTTTCCAGGGTCAAAAAGCTATAATAGTAGGACTTGGATGCAATCCCAACTCTCTGTTGCTCTTTCAAATACTACGTAATTTTCCCTAGAATAGTGTAAGAAAAGTTGCAGCTCTAAGCTTTCATAAACTAAGCAGGACTTTCAATTCTTTGCTTTCAGGGAAATGATATTCGTAATGTTTTGATATTAAATTATTTAATCAATTTACATAATTAGAATCACTTGGAAATTACATCAGAGTGTTTTGAATTTAAAAAGAAACTCCAGGGGCTTCCCCGTTGGCGCAGTGGTTGAGAATCTACCTGCCAATGCAGGGGACACGGGTTCGAACCCTGGTCTGGGAAGATCCCACATGCCACAGAGCAACTGGGCCCGTGAGCCACAACTACTGAGCCTGTGCATCTGGAGCTTGTGCTCCGCAACAAGAGAGGCCGCCACAGTGAGAGGCCCCCTCTTACCGCAACTAGGGAAAGCCCTCGCACAGAAACGAAAACCCAACACAGCCAAAAAGAAAGAAAGGAAGGAAGGAAGGAAGGAAGGAAGGAAGGAAGGAAGGAAGAAAGAAAGAAAGAAAGAAAGAAAGAAAGAAAGAAAGAAAGAAAGAAAGAAAGAAAGAAAGAAAAGGTATTCAAAAAAACCAAAAAAACTCCAATAAGAATATTTAATATATTATAATAAAGGTTTTATTATAGATTTGTTAGTCTTACATTTAGGAATGTCAAAGAATAAATGCAAGTTCCTAAGTAATTAGAAAATGTGCCTTTATAGCCAATACAGAGAAGAAAATATATGAGCTAAAACTTAAATGACTCAAGATCATAAGAAACTATAATTTTATATTTTTTTCAATTCAACCCATATAGTTGCCTAGTTCCTATTCATTTTATTTATATTGTGCACAGGTAATCATAAACTATATGGATAATTCCACTTAGAATTACTAGCAGGGAAGAAAATTCATCTCAGTATAAACCATAGAAAATGAATTTTGTTCCCCAACCAAAAATCCCTCCATAATTTTAAGACAAATGCCATACAACTTCTGTTTGTATTTCACTTCATGGAAATTAATATACTCTAACAGTGAAGAATACTTTTCTTTAGTAAATGTCCATAATCATCCCATTTCTTTCATAATTTCTGAATAATTAGAGTACAGTTCCACAGGTTACACTAGTTTCAAGGCACTAGTTGAACGTTTTACTTTCGGAAACCCAGATAATTCCTATCTTAGACCATCAAATGCTTGACTCAACATAATAAAAGATACTTTTGTTGTTATGTGGCTGCTCTTTCTCCCCTCCTGGGCTGGGGGGTCCTAAAGACATATGATTGCTGAAGTTAAAAATGACATAGTCTTTACTTATTATTTTTCCAGTGTATAAAGTGACTTTCAATTCAGATTTACTTGTAAGTATTTAATTATTCTATTGCAATTGCATTTAGTTTGTTTTGGAGTTATAGCATTTTCAGAAAACAAACAAACAAACAAAAATACCCCAAAACCAAAACCCAAAATGCCTCGGTGATAGACAGAATTTTTAAATATTCACACATATTATTACTTAAAATAATTATCTTCTCACTCCACATCAAAGTCTATATAGACTAGATGAAACACAGTCAGGAGGACTTTTTTCCCTGTTAACAGAGGCTACCTAACATCTTAGCTTTAATGCTAGAAAATAAAAGCAGTTTGTAATGTGTCCAGAATTGCCTTTCCTTTTCCCTTGCAGAGCACTTAAGTGTCATGTTAAGCCTGAGGCAGATCTGTCTAGAATTGTGTTTACTGTATTCCTTTCAAAATGCAGCACAGAATCTTATCGGTTATCAGTGCATAAAGTCTAACAGATTGCAGACTCAAATTTCCCCTTCCAGGCAATGTTGGATTTCACTATTGTTTGCCATGACAAAGGTTTTCATGAATTCTACAGCTTGGATTTCTGTCTTGTTTTCCTTAGCATAACCCTCTAGGCGACCAATCAGCATTTTTCAACTTCTAGAAATTGTTCAAAATGTTACTACAAAAGCTGCAGTTAAGAATTCCATGTCTTGCTTTTGACTCCTTTTTTGAAAAAAGTTATACTGAGTAGTTTCAGTTGTATTGAAAAGAAGCAGCAATTAAACATTGTCTGCAGATAATGCTACTGTAAATGAGGTTGCCTGAATTTGGTGAAAGCAAATATGTTCGCAATTCACATATGGGCTGCAATTTTGAAAGTATAGGAGGAGGAAACTATCTTGGCTAAGCACAAACTTAGCTATGTAGACTTTTTTCTTTTAAATGTCAGAGCCATCCATGTATGACCACTTTCAGACAATTTAGAGACACTACAAATGTATCAGCTCACCCTGAGCTAATAATTTACATCCTTCTCATCAGAGAATCAATTCCAACTTTTAGGTACTATTTAAATCTAATAATTAGTTTATACATGGGCAGAGTACTTTCTGTTGACTGAATTACTATTTTCAGTCCATTCACATATTCCGGGTTTTGCCAAGCCCAGGGGATGTGATCGCTTAGTTATTTCTCTAATCTATCTCCTCCATACCGGCCCCCTTCTACTACCTTAGGTGAGGGCCTTGCAATTCCTTGCCAACCACTTAACTAGTCTCTTTCACTTCTAAATCATCTCCACACTGCTCTAAGAACATGTCTTATAAATCCTTAATTTGATCATATTTCCCTCTTAAAATCCTTTAATGACACAATGTCTCCTACACTGTAAAATCCAAACTTCTTAGGAAGACCTGATGTGACTTTCATAGTCTAACTTTGCCAACGTTTCTAAATTTATCTCCCACAATGCCTTATTAACTCCTCTGCCACCCCAAAACAAATATGCATTTCTACAATCACATTAACTTATTTTTTCCTCATTTGAATCTTTTTGTAAATCTTGTAGATTTGCTGTTGTTTACTTAGCTGGAAATGGTCTTCTGCTATTGCTTGTCACCCTTGTTGCACCTTATTCCCTTCTATTCATCTATTAAGTCTCAGTTCCAATGCAGTTGCCCGTGGGATGCCTTCATTAATGTTCTCTGACAAGGTCAGGGATATTTTTGCTCTGTGTTTCCATAATAACAGTTACACCCCTGGCTTTTAGCATGCATGCATTATATTGGTGGAATTATTAGTCAACAAATATATACACACAGACATTGCATTAAACTGTAAACTTGGCCAAATAGACAGAATTTAATACATTTATTTGTTAGATAAATAATGAAAGTTATTGCCTGCTATAAACAAAAATTGAGAAACCTTTGAAGGCTACAACTCCACACATCAGTGTACTATGTGCTAGATATTCTTCATTCATACACAGATTCATTGAAGAGCAATTTATTGAATATCTCCTAACAGAAGCCCTTGTAATTACAAGGACACTGTGTTTATATGTGTGGGTCGTAGAGGTAGGGAATAAATGAAATATACGATGCTATCATATCCTCTGTGGATCTACAGTCCACTTTTCTTCTAATGTCATTCTCAAGCCTTAATATGTGTCTGAGATGCTTTCCTTCATCATAGTGGAATAAACTAAAATGGATACACTATCAAGTCCCCTTTCCCTACACACACACACACACACACACACACACAGGCACATAGAAATGTTGGATCAAATATAACAAAATGTAATACCTTGCTAAGTTCTAAGTAACGAATGAAAAATCTTTAAAAATCAAAGCCACAGTAGCAAAGAGAAGGCTGAAAACTTCAGCAACCCATTGCAACTGGGTTAGATATAGGCCCAGGGTCTGGGCGCTAAGATCTTAAGTTCTAATGATCTTATAAAATGAGGAGATGGCCACAGTTATGAATATTGGAGAAGTTACATTGGGCCCTTACCTAAACTCTGAAGCTTTGAAGGCTTTCTTATTCTCAGACACTAGAAAAGTTCATCCACCAATGAAAAGAATTGGGAAAGCTTTCAGTCTGTAAAAGGATTTGGGACCTAAACATAAGTTGTGGGCATAAAATACTACCTTTTAAAGGAAAGGAAAAAAAAGATAGGACCTGTACAGAGATGATCTAGTTAAATGAAGTCACAAGGGTGGGCCCTGATCCAATATGACTGGTGTCATAAGAAGAGGAAATTGGGACACAGACAGGGACAGAGGGAAGACAATGTGAGGACATCTACAAGCCAAAAAGAGAGGTCTGGAACAGATCTTTCTTCACAACCCTCAGAAGGAACCAACCCTGCCGACAGGTTGATTTCATTCTTCTAGGCTCCAGAACTCAGACAGTAAATTTCTGTGTCTAATCCACCCAGACTGTGGTACTTTGTTATTGCAACCCTAGCAAACTAATACAGCAAGTTACTAACCTTTCTGAACTGGCAGTTTTCTCATCCATTAAAAAAAGAAAACTAACTTACTTCCCTGTGTTACTAAGAGAAATGAAACAAAAAATGTGTGTGAAATTACCAGGAGCTCAGTAAAAATGAGGGCTTTACCTCCTCTATGGCCCTTCCCATGTACATTTGTCAGTGCATCTTTAGAAGGTCTGTAGAAGTTTAGAAGCTCTAAGTGGGTCACTTGATTCCTTAGGTCCCTGTATTTAGGAAATGTAAAGGGTAGAAGTCATCCATTAAAAGTCCCCCATATAACAACAGATTAAGGATCATAGCTAAAGCCTTTGGTAATAAGCTTATAATTCCTAAAGTTTTAATTATAAATTTAAACAAATATGATGATTCTAATACTTAATATGATGACCTTATCATACTTTGTTGGAAACTCTTTTCATCTTTTTTCAGTTTCATATGCCTGGTTTGTTTGGAGGAAATGCTCACTCCAGCCCGCTCCAACCCAAGAGAAAAAGGAAATATGAACACAGGGATTCTACTTGCCAGACTGTCACTCGTCTAAAGATGCCTCTAGAAAAAAAGATCAAGCCAAAACTAAGCAATGTAAACAAGCAGAAATATAATAGCTTTGACCTTCTATGTTCCCCTTTTCATCAATTGTTTTAATTCTTAGAAATTTAGATTTTCTTTGAGAATACAGTGAAAACAGCCTCTCCCAAGAATTCAAAATCTTAAAGATACCCGCATTTGCTTGTATTCAAAGAAGCGTTGGACAGAGTTACCAGACTTTAAGAATTGCCAAGTAGCGGAAAAAAATTTTCAAATAGAGACTATAGTTTAGAATGAAAAACAGACTATTTGATCTTCCTCGCCTTTTACCACTCAACCTCTTCCTTTCATTTGTTGTTTGAAAGCCCAATGTAACCCTTTTTTATAGTAGATTCTTGGTTTACAGAGGACTTTCAGATGCTATTAAGAGTCAGAGGTTAAAAAGAAGTCTTAAATCATTAGACACACAAGGCTAGATTTCTGAGGTTGAACAAATGTACAAATGTTTACACACTGTCCCAGGTCTGAATGATTACATCGTCTATAACTCTAGGCTCATGGCTTGAGAAAGATTATTTTTTTCCCATATTTTCCCATACATATTATGCTCATTTATCCTCTACTACATTGTAAATTTCAAGGACAGTAAATAAGAGTGAAAATCAAGCATTTTTCTCATCAAACTATTTGAAAATATTTTAATCATTTTTGCTTTGTGTTTTAGAAATGGAACTGTATTAACTTAATAGTAAACATTTTTATGAACACAGCTACTACTCCTAAAATGTATTTTATATAGAAAGCACAAATGTGAAATATTTATATAATTTTTTTTAACTTTATGAAAATATATGGGTCCCCGTAAAGAAAGAAAGGTATGAGTTTTACTATTGCGACCTTTGGTCGATCCACCATTAAACTTAAAATTGTTGAAACAGTTTGCTGTATTAGAACTTAATTCCAGACTATGATTTACTCTCTCACCTTCTGTCAGGTGTCACTCACGTGTCACCTTCTTCAGGAGGCCTTCTCTATCACATTTCAGCTCAATCCCTCCTCCCCACTTCATCATTAGGCTATGCTACTACAAATTACCTGAATGAATTATTATTGTCCTCCCAGCGTACATTATTTTAGATAGGTATTATACCAGTAAATAGCTGAGACAATGAATTTGAAGCTGTCTTATTTAAAATCTCTATTTTAAAACATTTCTTGGGACTTCCCTTGCGGTCCAGTGGTTAAGACTCTGCACTTCCACTGCAAGGGGCGCGGGTTTGATCCCTGGTCAGGGAAATAAGATCCCGCATGCCACGCAGCGTGGCCAAAAAAAAAGAAAAAAAGAAAGTAAAAAAAAATGAAACATTTCTTTAGGAAACAACCCACATTCTGAGATATGCTTTGTGCATACTGCAACAAATTACTGAAATCTATCTTTTCAAACTGAATACAGCAAAGAGAGAATTTGTATCCTCTAACATAGAGACTCAATATTTATACAATTAAACCTTACTGCTAAAGCTTAGGGCTTGGTTGAGTCTTTATAGGAAAACTAGAATCAGAGTCACATCCTGAAATCCAATTTTAAAAACTAAGAAAAGAAAAATTGTTAAACATGTAATTTTATGCAAATTTTATTGACTTTGAAATGTAAAAAAGCAGATTACAAATTATGCTATATTACTTAGAACAGTTTTGAAGAAACGCTACTAAAGAATGAATTAACGAATCTAAAGAAGACACGGGCGCTACCACAGAGCCTTCTCAGTTGTGAATGAAATATATTCCTGAGACTCGGATAAAAATTAAGCCTCTGTAACATGAATCTCATATGCTTGCTGAATTTCTCTTTCAAATCAGAGATTGTAACATTAACACCACTCAAAATTTTACCTTCAGGACTTTCAGGACCTCAGCAGATCATTGTTATGGATCAACTGTCTTATAAAAATTTTTCTGTAATAACGTTTCTTATTTCGATTAATAACTTTGTCTGTAAGTTTATTCAGCAAGATAACTGACATAAACTGGGATTGACATAAAGATAGTAAAAATTACTTTCAGTTTAATCTTGTTTCCTCAGGCTGAGATCTACAGTTGCTTAGTAATAAGGAAGTTTTTCTATACTCAAAGATCAGAAATGATCTCTTATTTAAGATTTGAAAAGATGATAGTACTGGTACTGAAAAAATATAGATGTATATTTTACATTTATTTTTGAAAACAAAAGCTAAATGTGTGAGGTATTTGAAATCTAATCGATGCTCCATTTTGTTTGAGAGGTGGTATTAACACACACTAAACAATGTTTGACAAAGATAGCAGCTGTGTCCTTGTTTTGCTTAAACCTAGAATTATTTGAGTCACCAAAATCTGCCAGGCTGGAAGTTGGCAAGCATTACCCTAAAATTTAGTTTTAGTAACTTAGTAAAAGTACTTGGTATGACAGATTTGCACAGGAACTATTTCTCTGTGAAAGTTACGAAACAATTTTACAGACACACAGTCTGTTAACACAATTGGTCTTATACATGCCCCAAAGAAGACATGTGTAAGTTTGCTGCAGATCAGTCAGGGGCAGGTACATATAAGGAACTGAACACACCCCCGCCACCATCACCAAATAAAACTTGAAAACCTTTCTCTTCAGGTATCTCTTACTTGCTGGATTTTTCTTTCTCACTTTATTTACAAACTCCTCTTTTTCTATTCATTTTCTCAGTAGTAGCTCCTTTGCTTTTCTCCATCCTCTCTCCTGCCTTTTTTCCATACTTTTCTTTTTGTTTCCTCATCTCTTTTCTCTTGTCTTCACATCTCTTGATTCTTGGTTCACTCACACACTCACTCAACACTCACACAGACTCACACACTCCTGGTGGTTTGTTTATTTTTAGGATTTGGATCATTCCCACTGTGTTTTTTCCTGAGCATTCAGGAACTATTTCTTTGCCATCTCTTCTTTTTTTTTCCCCTTCTTTTTATAAAACCATTAAAAAGAGAGAGAGAGAGAGATCTGTGGGCAAATTTGTGAATCATTAGGGGGCAGAGATGAATTTGGTAGTTCTTTGTTTTTATTTTTTTTTAATTTATTTTATTTCATTTTATCTTATTTTATTTTTGGCTGCATTGGGTCTTCGTTGCTGTGCACGGGCTTTCTCTAGTTGGCGGAGAGCGGGGGCTACTATTCGTTGCGGTGCACAGGCTTCTCATTGTGGTGGCTTCTCTTGTCGTGGAGCACAGGCTCAGTAGTTGTGGCTCGCGGGCTCTAGAGCGCAGGCTCAGTAGTTGTGGCACACAGGCTTAGTTGCTCCATGGCATGTGGGATCTTCCCAGACCAGGGCTCGAACCCGTGTCCCCTGCATTGGCAGGTGGATTCTTAACCACTGTGCCACCAGGAAAGCCCCGAATTTGGTAGTTTTCAATGTTATGTTTTATTTATGCTCACCTCATTTACATATTATTGTCACTGAATGAAAACAGCCAACTGAATCAGGTAGAATCATTTAAAAATAACTATTGCAAAATATCCTTATTACTTCTACCAAAATAATTTAAATTTTGCATGCACACTTTTTTCTCTTTCTACATACTTATTTTTCTTTCCCCCACTACCCCCAAATTTGAGAGTTGAGATCAGGCCTTACATTTACTTTGTATCCCTAAATGCAAGTCATAAGTTCCAGTATGAGGCCAAGATACATCACTATCACCTACTGGGCTTGTTAAAAACTATTATTCCATTGAAATGCTGATGCTGTGAGTCTGGAGGAGACCCAGGAATTCGTATTCTTCATAAGCTTTCCAGCTGATTCTGGCATGCAGCAAGTTCTGGAATCACTCCCAAGGCCTCAGCTTCTATCTTGTTCCAAAATGAGAGTAAGAAGTTAATAACATGATCGTGGGGATAATGGGACCAGTACTCTTGTTCTCCCTGATGAATAACCTAAAGTTCAGAAGTGAAATTACCTGTTATTGACTAGACAAGAATAACTTTAATATCTTACATGCAGGTAGGAGATGCCCCTATTATTTTTGTTTAAGTTAACATTAATATGCCAAGTAAGAAAATGTTTCATGAAATTTTATAAGTTCAGCTTATGTATTTTCTTTATTAAATTAAAAAAATAATCTATTTTCTCTTGAGAAATAAATGCTTAATATTATGAACCACAGAGAGTGTGACTCTGCTGTGAAGCAAAAGACCAATTAGTCAATAATTTATTTATTTTATAAAATGTTATAGTTTTAATTCTGCTTCATATAACAAAAAACATTTTATATGCCTAAAAGAAAATTGAAAAATCCCTAAGGGAGAACGACAAGAATTTTTGGCCTTACTGCTGAGAATTTCCATATTCACATAACCTATTTGTAATTTTCATAGGATTTTTTTGAGGTTTAATTGACATATATTAGTTTCAGGTGTACAACATGATTTGATATTTGTATATTTTGTAAAATTATCACCACAATAAATCTAGTTAACGTCCATCACCACACATAGTTACAAAATTGCTTTTTTCTTGTGATGATGATTTTAGTCAATTGTTTATATTTTAATTTTTATAAATGTATAACTTTGCAATATATTTTTATTCATGTATTCCCAGATTGTGTGTATGTGGGGATGCAATTTTCAAAAAAATAAAATAAGGGTGAAACTATTTTTTATAAGATTACAACAAAGTTCTTCTTTTGCGACTTAAAAAGTGAGATGTCCACTTCTCATGTTTATCAAAGGGGGCTGTGCAGTACTCAGACTCCCTTTGTTGCCTTTTTTCTTTATTGCTCTGTGTTATACATGTCAGCTTCTAGGATGATTAATCATTTAGCCTATTAGAGTCAGGATGGATTTGGAAGTGTGAGATGGGATGAGTGATAAGAAGACAAACACATGGAAAGGAAAAACAATTTCCTGGCATAATAAAATTAAAAATAACCCACCCGCAAAGCCAGACAGGTGTCGCTGGGGTTCTGACTAATGGCACTTTTCTAATAGCACATTAGATGTGAAGCAACTTCTTATATTAACAGTGAAAGATTAATATTCACTGAAAATAAACATTAGATGGTGTTAAGAATGCTATGTGTGTATATAACATATATATGAGAAGCATATATGATAGAATACTATATATATGTATGTATCATATTATATATGATAGAATGCTATAAATCATCATATATATTACTCTCTTAGATAGTCTTGTCCTGACCTGATATTATACTTAAA
This sequence comes from Globicephala melas, assembly GCF_963455315.2. Classification (NCBI taxonomy): domain Eukaryota; kingdom Metazoa; phylum Chordata; class Mammalia; order Artiodactyla; family Delphinidae; genus Globicephala; species Globicephala melas. The sequence goes on along the minus strand of NC_083316.1, from coordinate 39,269,034 downwards.
TCACCACAGGAAAAAAATCTTGAGGATTTGCCTATAATATAGAAAATTAACATGAAGATGCAACTAAATTTGTTCCAAGTTGCACTTGAATCATAGTGAGTAAACATGAACAAATCATTGAGTAGGGACATATATAATTAGAGAAGTCCCTTAATTAGATAATTAAGGATTCACATTATCATCCGATGGGTATCATATTCAGAAATTACCCTTGATTATGATCTAATGTTTGTGGAGCAGAATCATAAAAATTTCGTTCTGAAAGAGACTGGGAAAATAAGCTTTTAGTGTGGGAGATGAATAAAAATGAGAGAATCAACTCTGGTTTAAAGCAGTCAGAGAGATGGGTCTGTGGGAGACGGAAGTGTGAGCTGGGCTTAAAGGTGTCCAGATTCATTTAAAATAAATTTAAAAATAAAAACCTACTCTAAGTCCAAACTAAAAATACTTATTGGACCACTAGTTCATGATTTAGTCTCATGCCTTTATTTTTCCTCTAACATCGAGTTGTAATTTACATAAATAAAATTCCCCCATGTTAAGTATACATTTTGATGAATTTTGTTTACCTTGTACCTTTGGGTAACTACCAACACAATCGAAATTTAGAACATCTTCCTTCAAAGAGTTCCCTCAACTTGCTTTCATTTTTTTTTTTTTAACATCTTTATTGGAGTATAATTGCTTTACAATGGTGTGTTAGTTTCTGCTGTACAACAAAGTGAATCAGCTATATGTATACATATATTCCCATATCCCCTAGCTCTTGTGTCTCTCTCCCACCCTCCCTATCCCACCCCTCTAGGTGGTCACAAAGCACTGAGCTGATCTCCCTGTGCTATGCGGCTGCTTCCCACTAGCTATCTATTTTACATTTGGTAGTGTATATATGTCCATGCCACTCTCTCACTTCGTCCCAGCTTACCCTTCCCCCTCCCTGTGTCCTCAAGTCCATTCTCTATGTCTGCATCTTTATTCATTTTATAAGTGAGCAAACTGAAATGTAGAGAGATTAACTGGTCCTGGGATTTGGCAAAAGCTTGTTGCAGTGACTGGTTTAAAATGTATTAAATTTAATTTACAAAGCTTTCATTGTGGTCTGCTATGCTCCAGTCACCAAGAAGAAAATAAAGGGTGGGGGAGGAGAGAGATGAGGTCACAGAGAAAGAGGTACCTGACATCCTGAAGAAGCAGAGGAAACTAGAGGAAGCTTCACTCAGGAAATGACCCTGGAGGTTAGATTTGACTCCCGAATTAATGAGTAAATACCTTCGGGAAGATTTATTTATTCATTCATATATTTATTCATTCTTTCAAGTAATATTTACTTCAGATTCAGCATGTGTCAAGCACTGTGACAGGATCTAAGGATTCAAGGGTGAACCAAAACAGGCACAGTGTTTTAAGATTAACAGTTAGCAGGGGATCGATCGGGATTGGTGGGTTTAAGAATTCCTAAAGCATACACTGATAAAAAGAATGAGAAAATATTAAAGTATCGGATAAGAAAGCGCATGGTTTGATGGTGGAAGGAGACTTCCTTGAGGAAGAGCATTTAACTTGTGATCTAAACGATTAAGATTGAATAGAACAAAAGGAGGGAAAAAATATTCCAAGAGAAAAGAGGTGAAGACCTGAAATAGAAGAGGATATTTAGCTGAAAGAAAGCCGGTATCAAGCACGGTGATTAATAAGGAGCAGGAGAAAACAAAAGCGGAAAGAGTGGACATTCTGTTTATTCAGGATGCTGTTTAGTGCCTCTGAACTTCAGCATTAATTCTGATTCAGTAAGGCTGTGGTGGGGCCCTGGAATATGCATTTCTAATAAGGCCCCAAGTGATGTGGATGCTGCCCTCCACTTACAACACTTTTTACAGTAGCCCTGCTGTGAGCCATCTTAAGCATTTGCAAATGGAAGCTATTAGAAGAATTTTAAACATGATCATATTTTTGGTTTAAAAACGTGACCTTGACTACAGTATGAAAGTTTTCTCTTAAGGCAGAGAGAAATCAAGTGCTTAAAAAAGTATCCCTTTTACTGAACCCAAATGGGGAAATTCAGGTAAACTTAAATGAAAGTGTACTCTTATGTAAATTAGAGAGTTGGGGATGCTTAGATCTTTCATAATGTACAAGGCAGTTTTCATTTTTATAAAAACAATCATGACAGCTTGAATTTTATAAAAGTGACCAAGTAAATATTGGATTATTTGTAGGGAAAATATTTAGAACAAGCAATGATATTATTTTAATTAAGTGTGAATATGCACATATGGACTAGTTAAAAATTAAGGGTCTCAAATTTATCTGTACGATGAAACATAGTTAGGGGAAAGCAGTGACTGAGAATATTGCCAAGATTGCTCTCACTTTCTGATATAAAGAATGGTTAATATTATTAACATATAAAGAGCTTTGACAAATGAATAAGAATACAGAGATGAAAACCTTGTGAGGGAGGTTATCAAAGGATTTGAATGGTTAACAGAAAAAAATAAGGCAAATACCTATTAAGTTCATAAACAGCTATCTATTTGATATAAATAATAATAAAATAAAGAGATATTAGACTAATTATCTTTTATTCCATATAATCAAATTTGTGAAGATTAAAATTATTAATAATAACTAGTGTTGTGGATAGTGTGAGGAAATAGGTATTCTACACAGTTCATGGCATTCTTTTTTTTTTTTTTTGAAGTATAGTTGATTTATAATATTGTGTTAGTTTCAGGTGCACAGCAAAGTAATATATATATGTATATATCTGTATTCTTTTCAAAAATTATTTCCATTACAGTATATTACAAAATACTGAATATAGTTCCCTGTGTTATACAGTAAATCCTTGTTTATCTATTTTATATATTGTAGTGTATAATTGTTAGTCCCATACTCGCAATTTATCCCTCCCCTCTCTTCCCCTTTGGTAACCGTAAGTTTGTTTTCTATGTCTGTGAGTCTGTCTCTGTCTTGTAAATAAGTTCATTTGTCCTTTTTTTAAGATTCCACATATAAGTGACATCATATAATATTTGTCTGACTTACTTCACTTAGTATGCTAATTCCTAGGTCTATCCATGTTGTTGCAAATGACATTATTTCATTCTTTTTTATGGCTGAGTAATATTCCATTGTGTGTGTGTGTGTGTGTGTGTGTGTGTGTGTGTGTGTGTGTGTGTGTATATACACACACACACACACCACTTCTTTATCCATTCATCTGTTGATGGACACTTAGGTTGCTTCAGTGTCTTGGCTATTGTAAATAGTGCCACTATGAACATTGGGGTATATGTATCTTTTCAAATTAGAGCTTTCATCTTTTCTGGATATATGCCCAGGAGTGGGATAGCTGGTTCATATGGTAGTTCTATTTTTACTTTTTTTAAATTCTTTTTTATTTTTTTAACATCTTTATTGGAGTATAATTGCTTTACAATGGTGTGTTAGTTTCTGCTTTATAACAAAGTGAATCAGCTATACATATACATGTATCCCCATATCTCTTCCCTCTTGTGTCTCCCTCCCTCCCACCCTCCTTAGCCCACCCCTCTAGGTGGTCACAAAGCACCGAGGTTGCTCTATTTTTAGTTTTTTATGGACCTCCATACTGTTTTCCATAGAGGATGCATCAATTTACATTCCCACCAACAGTATACAAGGGTTCCCTTTTCTCCACATGCTCTCCACCATTTATTGTTTGTAGACTTTTTGATGCACAATGCCTTTTGGGTAATGGAATAATAACTTTGTTAGATAACATCTCCCAAAATTGTAAATGTGCACATTGCTTGATCTAGCAATGCTACTTCTAGAAAATTGTTTTATAGACACATTTACTGTAGTATACAAAGACTTATCCTCAAATTAGTTTATTATTACCTTATTTATAATAACAAAAAGTGAAGATATAAAAGTTTATTAATAGGAAATTTGTTAAGCAAATATGGCATATCTTTTCAATACTATGCAGTTTAAAAATAGTAAAAACCATATATACTGACAATAAATAATAACAATAGTTAACATTACTGAGCACATATAATAAGTTAGAAATTTTAAAACTATCTTAGAATAATGATTAATGTATAAACTGAGACACACAGAGGTTGAGTAGCATATCCAAAGTCACAAGGCAGAGCTTCAGTTTTAACCCAAGCTCTTAGTCTATACTAAACTAACCAAAATATGGTAACATTCTGTAATATAGTGGGAATATTTATACTTATAAATATATACATATATGTGTACATATTTATATACATATATACATACCTATATATGTAGATACATACATTCATACAATACACACATATATATATATGATCCTAATTATGTTTAAAATAATAAGGATATATATTTTTATATGTACATAAAATCTCTGAAGGGGTAAATAGTAAATAGATACCTTTTAATGTTTATCCCAGGAAAGTAGGATTGGAGGTTATAGGACTCTCATTTCTTATTTTCTGCACCTTTGCAACTTCTTTATTAACTTTTATTACAACTGTGCATTACTTTTATGTTTAAAAATGCAAAGCTAGACAAAAAGTGAAAGAAGTTTTTATATCTCATGAAATTACATATCAAATGGAATTTCGAAAACCCTTATAGGAAGTAACATTTTATTTTTCTTTAAAACAAATACAATTTTTAAAGGTTCTGCAGCTTTGTAGTTAAGAGAATCAAGACGTGGCTGATCCATTTTGGTTATCCTAGTGTTATGTATTGACTGCCATTGCTGAAATTCATTTGCAGTAGTCTACACCGATTGTTACGATGTTGCGATGAACTGTAAGGACAGCCAGGAGGTCATTCATACTATCTGCGTGGATACCACCACACCACCTGATATCATGGCAACAGGAGGGAATTTCTATTGCCTTCTGCCCAATTAAATTATCAGAGCTAATTTTCTAACTGATGAATGACACAAAATTAAGATTATGTTTACTCAGTTAGATGTTACCTAGAAAATAAACTACTACAGAACAAATAGGATTGTGAAAGTTAGAAAACAGTCACTGAGTTTTGACTAAAGCTCTTTATGAGAGCTTTAGATGGAAAAAAACCTAATATTTATTGAATATGTCATACATTTTATCTAGAGTAAGTAATTTGATTCTTTACAACAAACCTATATGGTAAAAATTCTTCCCCATACATCCTGTACTCTAATTCACCACCTCATGGGAATGTTCAAAGATTAAATAACTTCTCCAAAGCTATACTCTAATAAGAGATAGTGGTGGTGTTTAAGCAAAGATCTATTTGGCTGCCCACTAAAATTTTCTTATGTATGTTTCCCTATTAACTTGTTATTATCTTCATTTTCATCTAATTCAATGTAATTCACTTTATTTAAAATATGACTTCTAGTTAAAAAATATACTAAGGGGCTCCCCTGGTGGCGCAGTGGTTGAGAGTCCTCCTGCCGATGCAGGGAACATAGGTTCATGCCCCGGTCCGGGAAGATCCCACATGCCGCGGAGCGGCTAGGCCCGTGAGCCATGGCCGCTGAGCCTGCGCGTCCAGAGCCTGTGCTCCGCAACGGGAGAGACCACAACAGTAAGAGGCCCGCGTACCACACACACACAAAAAAATATATATATATATATAGAGAGAGAGAGAGAGAGAGATATTAAGGCATATACTCTTCATGATTTAATGAGCTAATTCATGTGAAAGTTTTTAATTAATATGAAGTATTTGAGGATCAAATTTACTTTTCTAGATAATTTTTGGATAACATATTTTAGTATCTTATTTTTAATATTACTATTAAAATCAATATTGTCATAATTTTCCATTAAAATCATATAAAACAATTATATATGTTCAGTGCTAATGGGTTATTTTATTTCACCATAGTTGTAAAATCTGAAATTCCCTACAATGAGTAATATTAGTTCTACTTTAAAATGTGAATTTTAAAATGAAAATGTATACATACTTTGGTTTTGCATTTTAACCATAAACATAAAATTCCTTTTTGGAAAAACTGAACCTATTTATAAATGTTTTACAGTATGATATTAGTGTACAAGTTTAAATCTGAGAGCCTATTATTTATAATTAAAATTTTTCTATTAAATGTTACTTTTAAAATTGTATCTGCAATTTTAGTATTTGAATAGACATTTTAATTGATGAATCAATTCATGTAATTTTAATGTTTTTAAAGTATCTAATAAGTTAATCATTTTATTTTCTAGATTAAAATATAAACAAATGCTGGATAATAAGAGATTTTTGTTTATCAAATGTGCTATTTGAGTTCAGGGTAGTCTTTTAGTGTTAGTGGTGACTATATCTGTTTGCACAAACAGCATCTCTGAGGAGTGAAGTTCTTTGTTCTGGTGGAGAGTAGGCCTGCTTACTGGCAAAGCCTACCTTCCTGCCCTATTACTGACCTCGACTTTGACCTGGCTGGACCACCCTCACAGGAATGGAGGGTAATAAAGTCTTCTGGCTGACTCGAGCGTGAGTTTAAGCTAAGCAGATATAATCAATCACCTAAAATTAAGTGTTGTGGTTTTGTGATGTGGACATTTACTGGGGACAGAGCTGAGATCACCAAACACCATTCATTTAAGTTTTCAGGGCTGTCTCAGAATAGGATCAAGGGTATTTTAACTAGTACTTCAGGAGCTGTTTACCAGATTTGGAGTACAGAGATATGATCTTATAAGCAAAAAAACAAAACAAAACAAAAAAAGCAAGCAAGCAAGAAAAAGAAGGTTGGACTTACTGATTTGTAACAAGAAGTTAAAAAGAGCTAAAATTCCTTCAGGAAATAATTACTTTTCTAAATTTATCTCAAACTTTGGTTCAGTTAAACTCATTAACAACTCACATTTCTCAGTTGATAAGCTATACAAAATATTTTACGTCTTAAAATCAATTTTGCAGTATTAGACAAATGATCATACTGTGTTTAGATCTACTTTTCAGGATGTTATTCCAAAAGTCTTGGTCCTTCTCCCCCTACTCATCTTTCCCAAAGCATTTTAGTGTGCTTCTAAAGGTCAAGATTCTCTTGGACTGTTTTAAATGACCCTGTCTCCTAAATTCCAATCCTACTTTGACCTTTTCCTTTTTAGCTGTACCCTCAACATCCACACAGTATTGAACAGAAAAAAAAGAATAGGAAGAACTCCTTTAACCAGGTAAAGCAAAGCTGCATGTAGCACTCTAATCCACCCAGCAAGAAGCAGGGTTATGTCTTGTGTACAGAGGTTTGGAACATCCTGTCAAATGGTTGTCACTGATGAATGTATCTTCAGCCTTGGAGAATAGAACCGAAACACCATTAGCCTATTTCTCTCTGACTGAAGTTCCACATGCTTCACTAGCAAATCACTTTCCTGGAGACCATAAGTTAAGATTTTTTAGAGTCTGTTGTGTATACATAGTTACCGGGATTGCATGTCCTTTCCTCTTGTCTAAACTAGATAGTAAGTCTTTAGAGTTTGTGTCTTAGATGTTTTCTAACACTTCCCACAAAACCTATAGTTAAAGTATGTACTGTGTAGTCACTTGGTATATGTGAATGAGTTGATGAGGTTAATTTGTTTTGAACTTTACTCACAATAGTTTTATTCTTAAATAAAGTCTGAGATTTTACTTCCATGATTTGGGGGCACTTGAAAAGCTCCCTGGCATGGTGGACTTTTAAATCAAATACTATACCATCTTGATGACAGTAAATAATTTCTCTATACCGGTAATAGAAAATCAGGATAGATAGCTCTAGATAACACTCTTAAAAATTGTGTTACTAGACAGTAAGAATCCTGACTCAATAAAATCAGAAACTCAAACCTGCAGAAGTAATTAGCTCTTGGTTACAAGTTTATCAGAATTTGTAAGTAAGCCTCATCAGATTGCTCCTTGAACAATGCATTATTTCTCTGAGCAGAGGGGGAGCATGTCATTTCCCCAGCTTGGTGGACTTTATATAATGCTTTCCTTGGGAACCTGACCAAAATCTTCTCAGCCACCTGTTCATGAGGTCTCTGAAATAAATATGGCTATAAATGACCTCTCTAAAACCCTGAAACTTGCCTTTACATGTCACCCCAAAGTATCCAACTGGGGTATGCCATTCCATTATGCTCTCACTGGAAGTATAATTTCTTGCCTCAAATAATCCTCCTTCTCCACATGTGTAAATCCATTTCCAAACTCCCAGGGGAATTTAGGCTGTAGGTGAATGAAAACAAGAAAGAGAAAGAGAGAAAGAGAAACTAAGAAAGAAAGAGGTTATTCATATAGAGATTGCTGATTAGTTTATACTTTCTAAGTTTATTATAATTAAAATGAGGAAGTTATCAATTTGATTTTCTCAAAATATTTATTGATTTATACTTCACAATCATCAGTAAACCCATTTTGTTTTTTTTTATCATGTATTTAGACTTGTCCTTATTTATTTTAAAATAATATTTGAACTTTACTATATATTTCCTGATATAATTTAACAAAGCGGAAGAGCTGAATAAAATCAGAAGATTCTAACTAGCTGCATGGTTTGGGGGCATGTCACAAAAAACTTTGAGCCTCAGTAATTTCATTTTAAAAATATTTTAAGGGTAAAACTAAGTAATTAAAAAAGTCCTTTCAAAGCTTGTCATTTCTATGGTCCAGACGAAATTCATAAAATCAGAGCATGGTGGTGAAACACAAAGTAGTTTTCAGTCATTTCAATTCTGTTTTGGGCTTCTTTTTTATGTCCTAATGTTATTTTCTCCTTTATTCATATGAATTAGGCTGAAAAAACTTAAAAATATATGTTGTAAATGCCAACCTTTGTGGTGATGAAATAAATACACCTAAATATTAAATATGTTTTTTTCTTCCACATGTTACCTCTATTTAAGGTCCATTTTATTTCTCTTTAATGTTTACATAGTATACATTGTTTTCAAGAGAACACAGTTAAATCTGTGTTATTTTGGGGGAGCAGTATAATATAAACTTTTCTTGACCTGTTTAACTGAAAATAATTTTTGTTAAAGTCACTCAGCAGTTTCATTCATACACACACACACACACACACACACACACACACACACACACACACATAACACACAAAACTTCCATGATCTGGAAGTTACTCAAATGCAGTTAAGGAATAAACAATTCCACCTTCCAAATATTAATACAGAAATACTATTTGATTTAATCTAGAATAAAAAAGAACAAGTAGACTTACTGAGTTGAGGAGTCAGATATTAAGTTTTTCTGCTGGAGCAGATGGAATTTGCACGTCAGGGGAGGAATCAGCACAGAAAAGGGATTAAAAAATTGGAGATAGAGGGTGGTACCCCAGTTTTGGCTGAAGGCATGTACAAAAGGAGACTGAGAAATGAAGAGATCACAGGCTGTACAGACCTGGGAGACATTAGATATCTTGACTAGATTAAGTATGGAAACCTCCTGGTCACCTCAGGCATTCAGGTGAGACCACAGGAAAACCATGCCTTCGTGGTAAGACCTATGTTCTAAAGTAAGCGCCAAGACCTAAGATAAAGTGGGGAAAACAAAATAAAGCTAACAAAGAATAAACCAAGCCTGAACAAATCTCCACACTTTTTAAGGGAAGATAACATAATCAAAACTTTCTATATAGTTTAATCCATTTTCTCACCTATATAACAAAAGATTTCTAGACGTTAGAAAACAAGAATAGTAACCACATCAAAAAAAAAAAAGAGTAGCCAATGTAAACAAAATTCCAACATGACCCATGTATTCAAGAGTTAAAGGAAAACATAATGAAGATAAAAAGTTGAGGAGTCTTGGCAGAGAAATGGCAATAAATAAACAAACAAATAAATTCTACTGAAAAATACAATAACTTATCTGAAAAGTTCACTGGATAGGTTTAACAACAAATTAAATCATGAAGAAGAAAGATTGAAGATAAATTAATAAATAAAAGAATGATAAAAGATTGAACAGCATCAACAGAGGCTTAGGACTAATATACACTATTAATCATTGTAACATATATAATTTGTATATAATCCAGGTATAACTGGAGTCCAAGAAGGAGAAAAGAGAATGGTGCAGAAAACAATATTTGAACAAATAATTGCTGAAATATCTCAACTTGTAGATCTTAGAAGGTGAGCAACTTAAAGCAATATAAATAAAAAGAAAACCCTACCTAGGCATATCATAGTCAAACTGATTAGAAGTGAAATAAAGAGAGCTATCTTAAAAGTAGCTAGAAGAAAGGTATACATTATGTACTGGAGACCAACTACTCAAATGATAGCTGACTTCTCATCTGAAGCAATGAAGACCCCCAAACAATTAATAAACCATTAACCCAGAATTAGAGATTAAACAGGAATATCCTTCAAAATGATGGATATATTCACATAAACAACAACTATGGGAATCTGTCAACAGCAGACTTGGAACTATAAAAAATGTTGAAGTCAATAGGTTGAACAGAAAAAATGTCAGATAAAAATTAGGAAAAACATGAAAGAATAAAGAGCACTGGAATGGTAAATACGCCAGTAAATATGACACTAAATTGTGTACTTCCTTATTTCTTTAAAAAGACAACTGAATACTTAAGACAAATAATAATAACATTGTGTTTTGAGGTTTATAATGTATCTAGAATTAAAATATATGACAATGGCACAATGGATGGGAAAATAAATGGAAGCCTTTTTAAATTAGTTTAGTTCTAACTATACTTGATAGTTAAGGACTTGTGTTAAGGACCCATGTGGTAATCTCTTATCACTACAAAACTACAAACAAACCAAAAAAAGCCTTGAAAGGAGGAAGAGAAAAACAAACAAACAAACAAAAAGTGGGAAGAGAAATAAAACAAATAACAAGTTGGAAAACTTATACTCAATTAATTAAATGTAAGTTGTTAAAAAATATAATTAAAAGGCAGAGATTGTCAAACTGAATATGAAAGCAAGACCCAAGTGTATACTATCTACAAGTGATATATTTCAAATATAAAGACATAGTTTGAAAGTAAAAATTTTAAATTTAAAAGATATCACATGTAAGCAGTAGAGAGCTAGAAAAGCTGCATTATTTCACATGAAGTAGACATCAATAGACTAAGAAATACTAGAGACAAGGAGAGATATTTCTTAATAAAACTGTCATTTCTTCTGGAAAACATAATAATCATAAAGGCATTTGTACCTAATGACAAAGCTTCAAATAATGAAACATAGGTTGAAGAAATTAAAGGAAGGAAGAAATAAATAAATTTGTAATCATGGATAGAGGTTTTCACATTCCTCCCTTTGTACTTGATAGAACTTTTTTTTAAACAAAAGAATAAAGAATATAGGAAATTTGAACAACAGTATCAACCAACCTAACACAACTATTGTTTATAAAATATTACACCCCTAAATACAGAATACACTTTCTTTTCAAGTACAAATGTAATTGCTAAGAACATATGGCAGACCATGAGAGAAGTTGTAGTAAATTGTGAAAGTTTGATATCTTTCTCAGTTCAACTATATCTGAAATTAGAAAACTAATATCTAGAATATATAAAGAATTCAAATTAATAATAAAAAGACAACTCAATAGAAATGGATCAAAGACTAGACCACATGTCAGTAAACTAAGGTCTACAGACCAAATATGGTATGAAAACTGTTTTTGCATGACTCACAAACTAAGAAGGTGTTTTACAATTTTGAAAAGGTATTCAACATATTAGACTTCAGATAAATGAAAAACTCAAACCAGAATGAGATAGTATGCAGCCACTATATGGCTAAAATTTAAAAATTAAGCAAGACGGCCAACACCAAAATTAAGCAAGACTGCCAACACCAAAGCATGTGGAACTGAAAATCTTGTTCATTGCTTGTGGTTGTATAAATTGGTACTTTGAAAAACATTTTTGTCAGTTTCTTATAAACTTTAAAATACTTAATGGCCCAGCAATTCACTCCTCTTTGTTTACCAAAGAAATATAAAAACATATATCAAGAAAAAGATTTGTACAAAAATATTTATGGTTATTGAAAGAAGACAAATTCCAAAATGTGTACACTGTTTGATTTCATTTATACTAATTTCAAGAATAGGCAAAACTAACAATGGTGAAATCAGAACAGTGTCTATGGAGGGTGGTACTAAGAAAAATTCTGTGATGTGCTTTTTTTTTTTTTGCAGTTTGCGGGCCTCTCACTGTTGTGGCCTCTCCACAAAAAAGCCCGATGTGCTTTTTCATATTTAAATTCAGGTGGTGGTTATCCAAATGTGAATATTAGTGAAAACCTGAAGAGTATATTAAGATCTGTGCATTTTACTTTTTCAAATTTCACTTTGTTAAAAAAAAACTATTAGAATGAGATTATTGAAGTATATAGGAAAATACAGTATATTATAATGTATATGGCCAGGTGATGGCTACAAGGTTAAATTAAGACATTTAGTATAGAAGCTTTTTAACAGGAAAGTGGCATGATTGGTTTTAGGAAGATAAGTTGAGCTGCAATTGCTTGAGGAAGGAGAGATGATGTATCAAGGAACGATGGAGAAGAGCAGAAAGACTGTGCAATTTGGGGAATAGGATCTGTGGCACTTAGGATGAAGAATATGGGTTGGCTATTATCAAAATGAAATCATTCAGCAGGAATTATTGGCAATTTACTCACAAATCAGGCAAAACGTGGAAAGATTGCTTTGGTATTTGCTCAAAATTGCCTTGATATTTGTTATTTCAACTCATAGGCTGTTAATCTTAAATTCTAATCTTCTTATTATATGAGTGGAGAGATGAATGGATGGATGGATGATTGAATGGATGGATGAATTGATAATCATCTCTTCTTTGATTTATCAGTGCTTCCTGTACAGATTATTGATCCCTCTGAATCTCATAACTCTTGATGTACCTCTTTGCTAGAGATGGTGAAAAATTGTCACTAAGTGATTGTGTAGAGAAATTAATGTGCTGAATTTTGAGAAAATTCCACAGTTAAGTCTTATTTAGAAATAATTGTATTCTATCACCCCCTTTGAAATAGAGATAAGATTTCTGTACTTGATAGGAATGATTTGCAAATTAATTCATTAAGGGCCTTAAAGTAGGGGCTTCCCTGGTAGCGCAGTGGTTGAGAGTCTGCCTGCCAATACAGGGGACACGGGTTCAAGCCCTAGTCTGGGAGGATCCCACATGCCGCGGAGCAACTGGGTCTGTGAGCCACAACTACTGAGCCTGTGCACCTGGAGCCTGTGCTCTGCAACAAGAGAGGCCGCGATAGTGAGAGACCCGCGCACCGCGATGAAGAGTGGCCCCTGCTCGCTGCAACTAGAGAAAGCCCTCTCACAGACACGAAGACCCAACACAGCCAAAAATAAATAAATAAATTTAAAAAAATAAAAGGGCCTTAAAGTATCCTTAAAATTACAATTACTATATTGGTCTAACTACTGCATTATTATAAACTTTAAAATCTGTCAATTTCCTTAATCTTTGTAAACTTGAAATTCCATTTCACCATTGAAATAAATTATTTTCATTTTTCTCTTAAATTGTGCTGCCTATTATGCCACAACAATGCATTGTGATTTCAGTGATTACAGGAGATGGACTGCTTATAGGGGTTTAAGATACACAATGTAATATTTGCTTTAAAAAGTGTGAAAAAGCCTATTAGGTTTGTAACCTATAAGTGCTTTGTCAATTTCAGAAGCACTGAAAGTGCTTTATGATTGACTAACAAAAGTAACTAGTGTTTCCATATGCTTTTACTGGCTATCCAATGGCAGCAGGCAGGAACAAAGGATAATTTGTACATTAAACAGTTGAAAATGTTTTCCCTAACCCTTTGGATACCCAGATAAGTCACTTTCAGAGGTCTTACTCTTGAGAGATAAAACTTTGTTGGCTATTTTAATGTATGTATGTTGATATGAGAATATATAAATGAGTAAATGCATAAAATAAATTCTTAATTTTATTAATTTTTAATATATTAATATAATCCTATTTATCCTTCCATAGAGCCAGACTTCTGCAGGATATTCTATAGTTGACAAATCATTTTCATACCACAGCTCCCTTACAGCATAACCTAGGATACAGGTTTATTGGCTATGTGAAATTCTAAAGCAGGTGAACTTAGTCATTAGTACCCACCTCGCTTTTCTTCTTTTTTCTCCTCTTAGGTACAATTGCCTCTTGCCTCTCTATATTTCATGGATATGTAGTGTGTCTTTACCAAACACTCATATTCTGTAAACATTGTTTTTCTCACCCTTTCAAAATTTACATTTCTTCCTTCCCATTCTTTCAGTGTTCTGCTCTCTTCCAGGTGAGACAGTAGTTATTAAATTACCCAATATAAGCCAAGATGAAAGTGCACAATAGTGTTGCCATTGTTTGTAGCTCATGTGTTCGTACTGTTGGTAATAGGAAACAATGCAGAATATATCCCAAAATAAAGGAATGACCCAGCTACCAAAGAGCATAAGCAAGTAGGGGAAAGATTTTTTAAAGTTTGAAAATCAACAATAAATACTGCAATCAAAAAATAAAAGCCTAATGTTATTCCTGACAAGAAAGGGAAAAAATATGTGCTCATATTGCAGATGGGCTGATTAAAATATTTCTTTCTAGCAGATAGGTTGAATAAAATATGCTCTCCTGTACTGAAGAGATAAATTCACAGGCAACAATATTTTCACTAGTGGAAAAGAAAGAAAATAGTGAACTAAAATGTTGAACTCAAAGTGTTAGAAAGAGAACAACTAAATTCTAAAGAAAATAGACACATCTGAAAAAAAGTGGAGCCAGAAGTGGAAACCTATGTTATACAATACATATATTGTAATGTAATATATTATATATGTATATATAATATGTATACATTTATGTACAGGCACACATGTATATATACATATTTGTGTGTCTCTATTTTAAAATCATAAAATCTATTTTAAAAACATAATATAGGAAAAATAATAATTAAGATACTAATAAACGGGATGTGAACTATTTTTAAAAATCATTTGCTATGAGTCAGGAAAACCTATTCTAGATTTTTAAGGATGATTTGCTATTTGGAAATATATTTAAAAAACATAATAGGTGAGATTAATATACAAGAACAATTGATATTAAATTCAATTATCCTTAATTTTCTGTGATGGAAGTTATTTAAAACTTATTTTCAACGTTTCATTTACTAGTACACCTCTAATATTGTTTTATTACCTGTGGCCCATGGCTGAATGTTATGGCATCTGTAAACTGGCTGTTGAAAAATAAAGGGAGAAAAAAGAATTATTTTCCCTTAAATACACTTCTTGTTACTTAGAAAATTGTCTTTTAAAAATAATTCATGTCACATTATACAAATAAGGTATTACTGCTACCTTCCAAAGAAATATGAGATAACATGAAACTCCAATGTATACAGTCAGGTAATACACAACCACTGTCCCTTTGTTTTGATATTTAGAATACTTTTCTGCTATAAGAATAAAAGAAAACATACCTTGTAATAATTATTGACCTTGGGTATATCTTTAAACTGGGATAACTTAAGTTGGAAGAAGTCAGAGAAAAAGATGAGACTAAACTTATATGTCTTTAACTTGCATTACTAAACGCAGAGAAGCCAAAGTTTTCATTACTGCTTGTAAGAAAAGTAAAAGTTGGAAATCCAAAAGAAAAAGAAATTTAGTTCTAGCCATGGGAAAGTGTGGATTATTTTTGTGGAAAAAGAAGACTTTACTAATAAAGGCTGAAACGGGATTTATTCTATTAAAGAATCTTGTCCTGGAGTTTTATGCAAGGTTGCTAATTCACAAATTGAGCAAAAGAAGTACCTCCAGATTGAAAAGTCATACCAGGTCCCCTTGAAACAATCTCCCTGGTTTGCTACTTAGGGTGAGTTCTATCAGTTATCTCATAGTACAGAACAGATCACCCAAAATGTAGGTGTTTAAAACCTCTGACATGTATTATTGCTCATGAATCTACAAAGACAACTGGGCGGTTCTGTTGGTCCCGGCTGGACTCAGCGCATCTCAGCTGAGCTTTCTCAAGTGTCCAGTCGGCTGGCAGCTCATCTAGGGCTTGGCCAGCACTGAGGCAGTCTAAGACGTACAGGTTTGGCAGCAGTCCAGCTACTGTCTGGGGCGACAGGGATACCTGGACCATGGTTCTTTCGTTATCCAGCAGGCTAGACAGAGCTTACTTAGCAGCCGAGTGCAAAGAGCAAAAGTAAAGGGCCCAGTGGGTGAGTGCTTTTCAAACTTCTGTTTGCTTGGCTAATCCCCTTGGCCCAAACAAGTTTCATGGTTAAACCAGATTCAGAGGGTGGGGAGATGATAGACTTTTTTTCTTTATGGGAGGTGGGGAGAACTATAGACACTTTTACAATGGGTAACAATACCAAAGCAATACCTCTGTCAAATGACGCCATCTCCTTCAGCATTTCTGGCATTCTCTGATATTTTGAAGCAGGAAGGTTATGGAGTAATTGATAGCAGTTTCATTTCTTATAGCAACTACTATTCTCCACTTTGTCCAGCTCCTCATTTTCTTTGATTGTATATACACTAGGTCAATCAAATAAAAAATTCAATTCAATATTATTTTATATTAACCGAAGATTATTTTCTTTACAAAAATAAGCCTAAAATTACTTTATTTTTACTTTTTTGAATTTTAATTTTTTATACAGCAGGTTCTTATTAGTTATCTATTTTATACATATTAGTATATATATATATATATATATGTCAATCCCAATCTCCCAATTCATCCCACCACCACCACCACCCACCCCGCCACTTTCCCCCCTTGGTGTCCATACATTTGTTCTCTACATCTGTGTCTCTATTTCTGCTCTGCAAACCAGTTCATCTGTACCATTTTTCTAGGTTCCACATATATGTGTTAATGGATAAAGAAGATGTAGTAATATATACAATGGAATATTACTGAGCCATAAAAAGGAATGAAATTCGGTCATTTGTAGAAATGTGGATGAATCTAGACACTGTTGTACAGAGTGAAGTAAGTGAGAAAGAGAAAAACAAATATCGTATATTAATGCATAAAATTACTTTAAATTTGAAGATTTTTTTCAGAGCAAAGAAGTCATTCTTTGATAGGGAAGAACTTATTTAGGTTGGCTTACTTGGCAGATGTTGTATACATCTTGTATACAAGTGAGACCCATTTCAAGTCCTTATAACTGACATTATAGACAGTGCTGATGAACTATAAGCTACGTTGGCAAACCTTCTTTTCTTGAACTTTCAAAGTAGAGTACAATATTTCTGACGTAGTAAAGCAATATAAATTTAGTGGCAAACAGAAATGTCATATAAGGAGCAACACCACCAAATTATTTTGAAAACTACTTTTGCTCAAACAACCTTAAAATTGAACCTCGAATTTGAAGTCTATTTCCTATGACATGTCAGTGTGGTAGAACTTACCAATCATTTTGTCACCAGCCTGAGACAAAAGAAGTCATTATACGAATTTAACTCAGTCTTGAAGAAATGCAGTGATGCATGACTTGAGGTGTTGGGAGGAAGAAGACTTCCTTTATTTTGTGGATTCTATATCCCTTCCTCATCAGAACTGTCCCATCCCTTGGTCTTCTTTCTTTATCACAGGGGTAGGGACTTCTACTCAGTTTTCCCTACAGGGAAGCCGTGTTCCTCTAGGACACTGTCATTTAGTCTATGGTGGCTGTATGGCTTGGGGATATAGCAAGAGAAACTCAGAGCCCTGAAGTCACACAAGAGCTAGAGAGTAACCTTATTTAAATGTTGATCCAGCTACAGATTCAAGTTCATCTCTTTGAACTCTCTAGTTATGTGAGCTATAAATTATTTTTTTAATTTTAAGGTACATTGATTTGTGTACAAAATAGTTTTGAACTAAAACTATTGTTTTTCTGAATTAGAGTGTTCAGCACTTGTTGCCCTCAAATTAATAACAAAGATCAAATAAAATGATTATTTTTATATCAAAGAACTTTGAAAAATTTTGAATTTTAGTGAAGTCAAAAATTTGTTTAATAACTGACCTTTATTTTTAACAACAGTAAAAAATATTTTAAGATAGTAATTAAAAAACCAAGCTATGAAAAACAGGTGAAAATAGAAGTGAATATGTATTAAATATTTTTGGAAGATATGACATAGTCTATTTAAAAGATGGTAAACATATTTAGTAATGCAAAAATAAACACATCTATATGAATGAATCAAAACAGAAAGGGAGATATATACAACAATCATTACAAGCTTGAGTTAATAGCTAAATTACATAAATAATTAAATATATAATTTTAAAAGACCTAAAAACAATAATCACTAAAAGTCTTAGATCAGTAAATGAACAACACATACATTTTACACATGAAAAAAAATGTAACTACCAAAAATGACCCAAAAAATTGTGCAAAAAATTATAACCTTCATTAGTACTTGAGGGAAGACAATAAGAGGAATCATGAGGTTTCACCCATCCA
This sequence comes from Globicephala melas, assembly GCF_963455315.2. Lineage (NCBI taxonomy): Eukaryota > Metazoa > Chordata > Mammalia > Artiodactyla > Delphinidae > Globicephala > Globicephala melas. Next base: position 39,250,507 of record NC_083316.1, on the reverse strand, counting down.
ATCAACCTGAAAAGAAAAAGGGAAAATACAGTGAAACTGTTACTTTCTTACATAGTCAATGACATTTTTTAATATACATAACATTTTGCAAGGATATTTGCAATATTTTTCAAATATTAAAAAAGTTCACATTATTTTTGTCATACCACCTCTGGGAATATACTGTATGAAACTAATACAAAATTAGGAAAAGGTACATTTAGAAAGCTGTTAACATCAACATTTTTCATAATGCTGAAAAATGAAAAGCAATGTAAAGGTCCAGATATGTGTTTCTGTTAAATTCTTATACATCCTTTACATTTACAAGGAATACATTACAAGCTTTAAAAATGAGGATTTTGAAGACCCTGAAGCAACAGATATGTTTTGATGCAGTAGCAAATGGAAAAGTGATATACAAATAGTATGTCTACTACAGTTATAACTATGTTATAATTAAGTTACTGTTAATACTCTTATTTAATAAGTAGCACCAGGGAATTCACCAGCTCTTTGAATATCCAAAGTAATTTGAATCCATACCTCATACAATACAACAAAAGAAGCTGAAATTGCATCAGAGAACTTAAGGAGGAAAAAATAAAGCATAAAAGCTAGAAGAATAAAGCATAATATCCACGGCTTTTTGGATGGAAAAATACTTGCTGAGCTTGAATATGTTGAAACAGAGGGAAATATATTGTTCATTACAAATATAGATATTTAAACTCCTGGTTACCAAATGAAAACAGGACTAAAATTAATAGTAAACATGACAATAGAAAACAAATTGGATAATACAATAAAATTTCTTAAAATAAGACTACTAAAAAAGAAGTACTAACAATAGATAAGGAGACACTGAGATTCAAGTAGACACAAATATAATTCACAAAATGAAATAAAACTAGGTAACAAACATATGAAATATATTCAGCTTCTTATTAATGAAAAATGTTAACTTAAAAGGAAATACTTTCCTTTGTTTATCAAACAGGAAAGGCTTAACAAATTATGTGATGCAAGGAAGGTAGAGTCAGATGGCTCTCACAAAAGACCAAAGGTATTAACAATTGACATTATCTTTCTGGAAAGCAATTTGGCAAAATATATCAAAATGTTTATACTCTTCAATCCAGTAATTTCCTTTCTGAAAATCTAAGTCAAGGTTAAAGATTTTTGCAGTTAAAGATTTTGACACAACAATGTTTATTGTAGCAGTATTTAACTTGAAAAAATTGTAATGGTCAACACTGAATGAATGATAAATTATGGTGTCCATATGATAGGATATTTATAAAGCCTTTAAAAACCTATAAATTTAAAGAAGTAAATATTAAACTGGAAAAGTAAGATAAGTATTTAATATTTTTATCAATCTAATAATTTTAATTTTAAAAAATCTGTAGAAAATAACAGAAATTAAAACATAAAATTTCTAACGGAGATTTTCTCTGAATTTTGGAATTATGGTAAAAGTTTTCTTCTTTTCAGAAGTTTTCCAAATATGCTGTACACCATGCAATAACAGGTAACTGCTTTATGATGATGTATTTATTGTTTGTTACTATTGCATTAAAAATTTTTGAGTACACTCATAAGTAGAGACATGAAATTCTATATAAATATGTCTTTGGTGCTATTATTACAGTCCATCATATCTTCAAACTACCACCATTCCTGCATCCATGTTTTCTGAATTCTTATTTTCAGCTCCAACAGAAAAAGTGTCCTTTAGAGTGCAAGTGACAAGCTATCAATATTAGTTAGTTGAGTTTCAATTTTTGCATCCCCTTCTTTCATTTTTGTGAAAAAAAAAATCACTCAGAACAGCAGGAGTACTGCTATAGGGGACAAATGAAGATAGTCAAATCATATTGGCTTTTTATTCCATGAACATGGCTTTAAAAATCAAAATTACAAAGGCAGCCCAGCATAAACCTCTTCTCTGTTGCTCTTGATACTATACCAAAAGGAAAGAAACAAGGAAATGCAGACAGTGCTCAATCAGAATAAATAATTTATTCAAAAAGGATGCTATGTTATGCACCTAATGCCACCATCATTGCAGGTACCTGGACAAGCAATATATTCTATGATGGTAGAAAATACACTACTTTGCCAAATGGGTGGTAACCATGCTCTCTAGTAAAATAAATATCTGTGGTAAATGACACATACCTATTTAATGACACTTTGAGTTCATGTGAAGTTTGGCAGTGTAATAAAAGTCTTATCTCTTGCTTTCACTGTTATTGCACAGATTTAAACTGCTGTCTCAGAGGCAGTTTTACTATCTTTTTCAATCTACCCCATAAAAGTGAGACTTGATTTGCTTAGCATGAGAACAGATCAATAAAAGCTCAGTTATACAGCAGATTAGATCACTAACTTGGAGATCAAAGATGTTAAATACAACTTGTATAGAAAAACTAGATCAAAAGTTGAGCTCAGACACACGGTACATATTTGCAGAACTCAAAGTAGCCTTTCCTCTGTACCAACAATTTACCTTAAGTCTTGTCGTGGTCATTGTATGTTGAAGTAGTTTACACATGGCTGACAATTTTTTAAATATACATAAAGTCTGCATATTTAAAAGTATTTTTGCACTAAATTTTTGAATTCTTCCTCTAAAACAGATGCTGAAAGGAAATGGTATTCACTAATGCCCTAAATTCACTTTATAAATAACTTATTAATATTGTTAAAATTTTAAGTTAGATTTTTCTTATGGAAAACAAAATATATTACTGACATGTAAGTCCTTTCTGCTAATATTATCTTCTAATTTTCATTTTATAGTAAATCTGTACAAAATTTTTGTTGAAATAAATTTTGTTGATTGATTTTGTTGAATTGCTCTATAAAATACTTGCACAATTGCTTAAATAATTTAAGAAATTAAGTATTGGACCTCACCTTGCCCTTCTCTCGCTACTACATTTGACTCTATTAAGAACATGTACAGGTTCAAGTGTGATATATTCCTTTGTACCACATACGGAGGAAAACAAATAAAATCAGTAAAACAGGGCAAAACAATCACCACCACCACCACAACAAAATTCTCAAGGTATAGCCTTCTGATGTGAAAGTGTAATGTTATTAAACATTTTCACTCTGGCATATTCATAGCCCTTTAGATGGAACCCTGTTATGTAAGTTCATTCAAGTAAACCTCATAGTTTCTCTCATGGAGCCCATTTCCTCACTCTGCTTTTACACTTTGAGCATTCCCTGATTCCATCTTCTCTTCAGCTTTGCAGCACAACTTAAATTCTGCAGTTCATGGCAAAAGAGGCCTGATTGCCCCAGAAAGGTCACTGGACCTCATTCATATGTTGTCAAATTCTCCACTATCTTTTTAAACATTCATTTGACATCTTGACATGCTGTGCTTTCCAGTGTTTCTCCAAGAAGATCCGTCCCCAAAATGTGACAAACACTGATGTTGAAGTACAAAGAAACAAAGATGAAAACAAATATTACCCATAATCACGTATCCCCAAAATAATGATTCTTAATATATCATTGTATATATCTTTTTATACTTTGTTTTTATGCATACTTTCTTCTTAAAATCACAATGCACATTTTCTCATTTAAATAAAATGACAAGATATTTAGCTCATAATGTATATTATGCGTATGTATGCATATATATAAAAGTTTACACATGTTAATAAACACACATAGGTATTTTAACATTGTCAAATGTATACTGTTCTTTCCAAAGAAATTGTAAATAAGAAAAGTAGCTTGTAAATTACCACAAATATTCATTACTCACTGAAAATCTTTTTTTTCACAAAAAATTTCCAAGCTATGTCCAAGAATATTTAAAACCCTGATAGATTCTAGCCAAATGGTTACTACTAATAAAGAAAATAATTCTTCTTTTAAACTGCAAAAATTTCAATTATATGTAGTTTTAGAAAACAAATATGAAAATGACAATATTTAAGAAATAAATTGAAAAGTGAAAGTTTGAATTGCAATAGGCTACTTTGTGCTATGTTTGTAGCATTTTAATTCTATGTGGCCTTTGGAGGTTGGAAATATGATAGCATGTTGATAATATTCATCCAGTAGAGAACATAATCAAAAACCTGGTACACTGGTATTTTGACTTGATTTTGTTTTTTATGTAGTAAGCCAACTATCAACAGTTTGCACTAGAATTAACTTAAAAAAATACTTTAAGTATTTTTATGTAAATTATGTAGGTGTTTTTTATGTAAATCATATAGTCTGGTGCTATTACCTTTGCACATAGATTTCATAAATCTGGGAGATTTCTTGAAAAAATAGTCATGCAGAAATGTGAAGAAATTAAAATTGTGATAATCACTTTTTAAAAAATTCTAGGTCTGTATTTAGTTCTCAAATAATTTGACCTTAAAATCATCATTAGATGGTTTTAATTATTTGTAATGTATATTTTGAGTTTCTAATACTTGCATTAAAATAAGAGGTCCACTGAATACTCATCGTTTTAATAAAGTCAATCTACTGACCGAGAAGGAGATACATCTCTAAGAAAAGGAAACACACCAGGGGCAAGAAACACCCAAGGCGAATCTTTTTTCTGTTATGTAAACCAGGTGTAAGTGGCTGATCTTGGAATAGACTCTGACAAGCGGTGGTCATGATACGAAATTGTGATTGTTTCACACATAACTTTCAGAGTGTTACCACAGAGATAGTACATTAAATGCTAAGAATTGTTAGTTATGTTTTTGTTATTTCTTTTAAATCTTTAATTCTTTTCCTAAGGCAAACACTGTTAATTAATATAATCAAAATCCCTTTCCTTCCTCAATCACATGTATAATATATTCCCTTTATTTATTACTGTGACTTGGTCTCACTGCTGTCCATGAAGAAGTCAATTTGATAATATAATTCATTTCCCTCCTTGTATGTTTATTAATAAACCTGGTTTTTATTTATTTAGTATTTTGGGGCGGAATCTATAACTGAATACCTATATACATGTATTGCTTTTATGATTAAAAACTTTACTAAGTTAAAGATGTTAGTCCTTTCTTTTTACAAATGATTGGCATGTGCACGATGAATATATTTCCTGGCACAATCTATAATTCTGAATCTAAAGGTGTTTCAGTGGTATTAGAGGGTGGTCATCCTGATGTGATTGTGGAAGGAAGACGGTTTCATGAAAGGATTGATCTTTAAGAATGAAGTGGTCAGGAACAAAAGTCATATGCAAAGGTTGCCAAAGACTTTGCTTTATAAGAAAAGTCAGAGTTGAATTCTTGTTTTGATATTCTGGCATCTTCGTTACAAACAACGCGTGCCAAGTAATTTTGAAAATTTCCCTAAGTTTGGAATTAGATTAAGAAAAATAAATGACAAATTTATATTATATTAGGACTACTTCAATATTTACTTTAAAAGCCAAGTGAAAGGTGTAGTTAAATAAACAGCTAAACTAATTCAGGAGGAAAAACATCTTTGCTTTAATTATATGAATATTTCATTACCCAATCAGTATTTTTACTATATTTTCTTTCTTCTTTTGCTTATTTTGGTCTCATTTTAGTTTCACATGAATTTTAGTTATTATGATGTTAGAGAATGTGGAATGAAGGAGTATGTAAAATTTATTCCTCTGGAAACTTCACTCCTAACCCTGAAAGAAAACTTTACTATGCTTTTCTCTTAAACAGATTAGATAAGGATACTGTGCAATTTGAACTTAAAGGAGTCATATTTATAATAATTAAATAGAATTTGCTACTTATAAGCGATGCATGACGACATGTGCTGCAAATCTTGTCCATTGTCCATTATACCTCTATACTAACGTGGGATAAGCATACTTTAGTTTTTGTAGGTAGATAAGTGACATAGAATCAAAATGGAAAATTAAGTAATTACATCCTTCAATTTTTTTAAGTTTAGAGTGACTAGGAATAGTACTTTCAAGTCAGAAGGTAAGATGGTGAAAGAATAGTATCTTCGGGGTTTTTTTGTACATGGACTAGCTATTTCATAATTATGATGAATCCAACTATTTCCATTTTGTCTTTGTTCAATTTGGCCAAATAAAAGATTCTACCATATTTTATTCCTATAGCTTTGACGGCCAGGTCCAAATATAATGTTGAATCAAATGTTCTAGGTACAAATTTCCTGGTCCAATTTTAAAGACACATCTACATTTGGTGGGAAATACCTAACAGAAAGGACATAAACAAAATATCAAACTAATTAACATTTTATTAATTGTTCATAATTTTTATAAGAAGAGTCTTCTTTAATGAACGTTATTTGTCTTAAATTTTGACAAACTATTTCTGTAATTTAAAAACACCCACAAAACAATAAAAAGCATGAACACATTAATCTAGCATGTCTTAATTTAGAATCAATATTTACTTAGTCTATGATTATTGCCACTCCTGACATTGTGTGTGCTAACACATTGGAACTCATTCCCATATATGTTTTATTCTTCAATCAGTCTTAAGTATTTCATTTTCAAAATTATGGGGATTAAGAATCAAAAGCTTGTCTAGAGGTTAAGAAGAGAAACTTTAGGTAAAGCAAACATCCTTGGAATGCATAATGGAAGATGCAGGAAAGAAAGTCTGGGTTTTCAATCTCTGCTTTAGGATAATCTGTAAGAAGGAAGGGAAGCACACAGTTATATAGGCAAAGTTAAACCCTGGGTTTGATGGAATGGGGTTTAGAAATGAAACCTACCCACAATTGTGCCTGACCCTCCCACTCCATCTCAAACATTCAAGTTACTTTCTGTTCTGAGACCCTAGTGGGAAAAGGGAATCAAGACAAACAGGTAGGAAGAAGGTGTCAGGTAATTAGAAGAGCATTGATCATTTTTACAGAGAATCAAACAACAACAACAAAAAAAGCAGAAAAAAAGAGTGAATATCTCTCTTAACAGTAGTAAATAAAACAAAGCAAACATATTTACAGGGGCTTGTTGAGTTGTGGAGAGGAAGGTCCAAACAGAAAGGGAAGTGAAAACAATCACACACTGATTAATCCTAAAGTCAGATTTGCAAATATGTTGGTGGCAATACCTAAAGTGTGACCTCTATTTTATTTTTCTGAATGTAAAAATACGGCTTAAAAATGTTTTTCTCCTCTTTCTCTTTTTACAACTCTATTTTTCTTACAATGTCTTAAGTTTTTAACCACTTTTTTTTTTTTTTTTTTTACTAAGTTTTTCTGGGAAATGGATGAAGGAAAGGAGTGGTGGCAAGTAGGTGGGTAGCAATAAAAAAGTATTTTTTTCTGTAATCTAAACTTAAGTGTACTCAGTTATTTGAGGCTCTGAAGTGTTAATATACAAAATTATTAAGAAAAGTAAAAGAAAAATACATAGAATTTACATGTTCTTTATGTTAGCTCTTTAAACGTAATTTTTACAGTGAATTTTATAGTATATTTATAGTATAAGTGACTTTAGCTTTTGACATTAGCTCCAAGTTACTGTCTGCAAGTGTTTTTCCAGTGACAGCATACATTGGTTACATTGGTAATGTCTTTGTATTTCCATATTCTGTGGTGTCTGTTTTCCTCTTTTGTTTTCTTTTGTTTTGCTTTTCACTCTTCTGTGTGCTTGCTTCATTTAACCTTAGGTGTGTATACTCACTTTGTATGGTCTGTTTGTTACTGACTGGTCTTTGCAATCCACTTCCTGTAAATTTGCTACAGTAAGAGAAATGCTACAATAAATAATATCCAAATGACAAACTTTAATATAAGTAATTTCTCATTCACATCACAGTCAATGCAGGTCAATAGGAGTGGGGGTGGGTAGGGGCTGGGTTGGAGGGGGTTCATTCTTTGCATCACACAGTTGGGCAGAAACAGTTCCTTCTGTCTCATGCTTCTGCCCCCCGCAAAAGGTGTCACGGGTATTCACTAAGCCCTATGCATCAGGCCCGTAGATGAGGAGAGAGAATAAGGATCTTAATAATCACATAACCAGAAATGATACCCATCACTGCTACCTAAGCCAATTAATATGGACCAGCCACTGGGCTCCTCTTACATGCCAGGGAAACTGGGAAATGTAGTCTGGTCACATACCCAAAGGAAAACTAGACCACAAATACTGGTGAGCACTTGCAGAATCTACTGAAGCTATAATCCTGATCTTTTCTTTTTTCTATACCCTTTGACTATTCCATGAAGTTGTCCAATGTATGAGCCTTTAGGAAACTATAAATAAATACAATTGTGCAAGTTTATTTAGCTATTAGTCTTCATATTCTATGTGGACCATCATAATATCCTTTAAGCAATAATTATTCTAATTAATAATCTATTCCATTATAATATTCCCCCCAAATCCATGTTCTTTGTCACAAGTAATATCATCCAGAGACTTTCTTTTTCAGTAATAATTTAATTACTCAAATTTCATACATGTATTACATGATGCCTAATTCTTTTTTGAAAAGGAGGATGAATAATAGAATTATATTTGGTTTTTGTTAAAAAGAATGTCCTTAGAATTCTTAATTATGTCTTTAAAAAGTCAAGATATTACCCTTAAGCTCTTGCTTGTCTTTTCACAAAGGAAAAGAATTATTTTGAATTTTGAAAAGTAATCTGTTTATTCCCTATGCTGATGATGAAATTCAAAAAGCAAAAAAAAAAAAAAAAAAAACCATGAGAGAGTAATTCTACATTTCTTAATATGAATTGCTTTTAACCTAACTTAGCTCTTCTACATTTTAGACCTAGAGTATGAGTTTATTGCCTCATTACACAATAAAGCAAAATTGAACTAGAGAAAGGAATGACTGAGTGTTGGAGAGGAGTTTGTAGGCTCAGGTTTGAATCTAGCTTACAAAAAAGACAGAATGTAGGAGGTCAGGTTGAAAAGAAATCAAGTAGGTAGACAGAAACTTGGGCTTAGCAGGGATGTTGTGAACATCCCAGAAGGGTTTCTTGAAAAAAATAAGAGATTTTTATAAGATTTTTGACTGCAAGATAAAGATCAAAATAACAAACTCAGTAACAAACAAGCAATTTTATTTAATTAAAAAATTATGTAGCAAAAGATAATTTTTGAATAAACCATAAATTGACAGAAAAATAGTAATGTGGTACATATGGAAATTAAAATGTGTGTGAAAGAAATATTTACAGAGCCAGTGTAGCCATGAGATATAAAACTAGTGGCTGTCAGGGTTAAATTCATACCAAATGTGATATTTTACAAATGCAGGAAATTTAGTTATCAAATTAGGAGCAGCAGCTAGTGACTGAACTAATTAAGCAGGATCTCCATAAGCAATTTACTTCATTAAAGGTTTGTGGTTTTATATCTGCCTCAAAATTATTCAGTACCTATTTTAAATAATAAAAGACAAAAATCAAGTTTAATTGGCATTTTAATAGAAAGCATATCAATTAAAATTATCTATGATAAAAAAGACTCCTCCTAAAACAACTATTGTTTAAAGTCTAGCAGATCTATCTGTTATCAACTTGAAAGAACAAAATGGAACTGAATTTGATGGCAACATGGGGTGTGGGAAATTCAGCAGAGGCCCTCAATCTTCATCAACTAATTACACAGAGCATTTGGATTAATTAACTGGTATTGTTATCTATGTTATGACTAATTTATTTCATTAATTTTATAAGCTAATGCTTTTGCCATGTACTGTTGTTATTCCCCAAACCTCTTCTATTGCCTCATTCTGTGGAATGAGACAACGCATTCTATCTGGAATTAAATAATCCAATCCAAATCATGGTTCTGCTTCTTATTAGTTGTGTGACTTTGAGAAATTTCTTATATAATCCTCAATTGTGCTAATAAGTAAAGCAAGAATAATAACAGAATTTATGACAATGAAAAGAGAGAACGCATTCAGAGTATAGCACTAGCCCCATAGTAAGTGCTCTGTACAGGTAAGCTATTACCACTTTCTGTTTTTATTGTTATTATTACTATTACTATTGCTCTGGTCTCAGATCCCACGGGATATCTGAAAGTATAAAGTTAGTATGAGGGATTAGTATTGAATTTAGCATTCAACAAAACCAAATTTTGAATGCAAAATAGAGATAATGAAAATGCTTATATGATTAATATTTGTAGTAAGATAGAGCAGAAGGATTAGTTTCTGATTGATTTCATAAGAGAACAGCAAAACTCAGTTCCCACACATGAGCTATTATTTAGAACATGTATAAAAGATGTGTTATGGAATCTTAACTACCATCTTTAAGTAAAACATCTTTGCTACATCCAAGATATTGTCTTACTTCCATTGTTTTCTATTTCTCATACCTCGAATTTCCAAAATCTCTGGTGAAAATTCACCCTTTTCTGATGAGTCTTACTGAATTTTAATCACATTCTTATTAAAATTCAGTAGTTAGTATTCATGTTATTTACTTTCCTGGACTTGTGCATTTTTCTTTATCCATTTGGCAAAATTTGACAACAATTTAGAGGGCACTATATTACTATATATGTTACTAGTCCAGTGTTGGGTACACAATAGCTGCTCCCCATATGTCATAGCCTGGCAGCCATCTCTAAGATTTGAGCTGAAAAATTCCTCTACAGGCTTACTGCAATATTTGAAATCTCACTATCAGAGCTTCCTTTCCTAGGTAATGTGACATGATTCCAGTTGCCTGATTTTATTTGCAGATGAAGGAGTAAAACATCAGTCTCTTACCACCCACTGCTATCTTCACTTGAATTAGTTGTGAGGATAATTCTAAAGTGAGATCAAAAATTAGAAATAGAATTGGCTGTACATACACTTTTGGTGATAACAGTACAGAGAAGTGATATAGTCACAAAAGGTGACCCTGAGTGGACAGAGAGTGAAAAAGCTAAGTCACCTCACACCACTGCAAAGGAGATATTTCTTCAGGGCATGGGATCATGTAATCATTGTAATTATGTTCTGTATAAGCCCTTCAATGTATTTTCCTTTTGATTATTTGGGAGCTTCTTGATAGAGAAAACATTTGTTAGTTCCTCAAATAGCTACTGCGTGCATATCACATACCATTTAGTCCTTCAGCCTCCCTTGAAGAGTTCCATGTTTCAGGCAATAACATGGAAGCAGCAGGATCTAGGGGGTAAATATCAAACATGGAGATCTCTGCCTTAACTAAATTCAGACAGTATATTTTCACCTTTTCTTTACCATCTAAAAATAGAAATAAAGCTTACCTTACACAATAAATCTAAATAAGATTATTGGTGATAATAGTTTGAGAAATAAGAAAGTGATCCATGAATCTGCAGTATATGAGCTGAGGGTTCAGGAAGTATTAGAAAGAAGTGTGTTTAGCGTTAGATGGATACCAGTGGTAGGAAGTTCCACCCTGAGAACTCATTCCCCTCCATTACCTCAATGGATAGGGGAAAAGTTATTCTCATCTATATCCAGTGTCCTCATAACCTGGAATTGGAGACTACATTAGTTTGCTAGGGCTGCCATAACAAATACCAGGGACTGGGTGGCTGAAACAACAGAAATTAGTTTTCTCACAATTCTGGTAGCTAGAAATCTGAGGACAAGATGTTGGCAGAGTTGGTTTCTTCTGAGCTCCCATCTTCCTTCTGTGCATGTTGGTATAGTAATCTCTTCTTAGGTGAACACCAATTGTATTGGATTAGAGCCCACCCGTAGGGTCTCTTTTAATTCTAATTATCTCTTTAAAGGCTCTATGTCCAAATACAGTCACATTCTAAAGTACTAGGGGTTAGAGCATCAACATATGAATTTGGTTAGAAGGGTGGGGGAAAGATACAATTCAGCACAAAATAGAGAGGGAAATAGAGAAATCTCTAGATTCTTCTCTTATGTATTTTTTGAATGTCCTAAAGAAATATTCCTCTTGTTCCAAAGCTCTCACCTTTTTCTGAAATATAAAATAATACAGCACTAAAAGAAAAATTAAAATAATTTATATGTCATACCCCTCTTCCTCAGCCTTTAGGGGCAACTATTAGGTAATGTGGTAAGAGGGGTGACATATTACCATACAGTTAGGAAGATAATTATTCCTTTCTTCATCCGGAGCAACCTAATTCTGTTAACAGAGCCATGTAGATTGGCAAAATATGAGAGTGCACATGAATCAAATAAAAAAGTCAAGGCAATTTTTTTTTTATCCTGAGTATGGCTTCTACTATTAATGTTTCAGAAATATATTATTTGCCTTTTCATCAATTCACACTTGTCTTTGTCCCTGCATAATTTATACATATAAAAGGATAAGAGTATAGCTATTTTCCTAAAGCTGTGTTGCCCAAGTGTGTACCATAGGTACAAAATGTTTCCTTTTTCTCCTCCTGTTGTTTCAACACTACTTAATGACTAAAAACTGAATACCAAGGAAAATCAAGAGCACTTAAGGCCCAATTCATAAAAAAATGATGCAAGCCATTTATGCACAAATGTTGCCACTTTCATATGGAAACAAGGTACATAAAGAAGTCTCCTTTGTGATTCATAAACCCTCTTTAAAGTAATTTTGTTGCTCAGTTTTGTACCTCAGGAGAGCAAAACTCCAAAAGAGAGAAGTAAGAAAGAAACGAAAACCTACAGATATGCTTACGGTCCTGTTTGCATAAAAAGCCACAGCAAGCCTCTTATACAATATTAATTAAACATATATTAGACAGTGGTGTGTGGACTTTATAGTCATTACCCAATTTAGTCAAGACTATAAAATATCTCTGAATGCAGCCAAGAATATAAAATAGAAAATATTCAAAAACACACACAGTGCTCACTCTCTGTCTTTCAGATGGGCCCAGACTCTTTATCATTCTGAGTTGATTTGCCTACATATATTCCAAGAGAATAAAGTGCTAGTATAAATACTCAGATTCCATGTCCAGTCTTTTTATTGTCTACCCTGGAAAGTTAGAAATAATTTGCTTAGACTATGTCTAAGTATAAAGGTTACTGAGTCTGATGTTTGCTTTCTACGAATGCTAACACTTTAGATGCATTCAAGTGATGTGACTGACAGAAAGGGTTTTCCATGTCAGACATGAATCCATTATTACTGACCATGACAGGATTCAATATTATTATTCAGGAGCCTAAAAACCAAAGCCAACAAAACTCCAATCACTTCATATTCGAAATAAATGAGAACTTTGTATACTTCCACTCATTGTGGTCAATGTCATCATTCACTGACATTTCAAATCAACAGCCTTCACAATTCCAGAATAAGAAAATACAAACTGTGGTGAAACCAGAGAGTTGACACTGCACACAACATCTTTGGAGGGAGACCTTCAAGACAGCAGAGGAGTGAGACAAGGAGATCACCTTCCTCCCCACAAATACATCAGAAATACATCTACATGTGGAACAACTCCTACAGAACACCTACTGAATGATGGTAGAAGACTTCAGACTTTCCAAAAGGCAAGAAACTACCCACATACCTGGCCGTGTGGCTGACAGGGTATTGGTGCTCTGGCCTGGTGTCAGGCCTGTGCCTCTGAGGTGGGAAAGCTGAGTTCAGGACATTGGTCCACCAGAGACCTCCCAGCTCCATGTAATATCAAATGGCAAAAGCTCTCCCAGAGATCTCCATCTCAACACTAAGACCCAGCTCCACTCAACAACCAGCAAGCTACAGTGCTGGAGACCCTATGCTAAACAACTAGCAAGACAGGAACACAACCCCACCCATTAGCAGAAGGGCTGCCTAAAATCATAACTAGGTCACAGACACACCACCAGATGCAGTCCTGTCCACCAGAAAGACAAGATCCAGTCCCCTCCACCAGGAAGCCTACAAAACCCACTGAACCAACTGGGGGCAGACAGCAAAAACAATGGAAACTACGAACTTTCAGCCTGCAAAAAGAAAACCCCAAACACAGTAAGTTAAGCAAAATGAGAAGACAGAGAAACACACAGCAGATGAAGGAGCAAGGTAAAAACCCATCAGACCAAACAAATGAAGAGGAAATAGTCAGTCTACCTGAAAAAGAATTCAGAGTAATGATAGTAAAAATGATCCAAACTCTTGGAAATAGAATGGAGAAAATACAAGAAATGTTTAAGAAGGATGTAGAAGAACTAAAGAGAAAAAGACAATGATGAACAACACAATAAATGAAATTAAAAATTCTCTGGAAGGAATCAAGAGCAGAATAACTGAGGAGAAGAATGGATAAGTGACCTGGAAGATAAAATACTGGAAATAACTACCACAGAGCAGAATAAAGAAAAAAGAATGAAAAGAATTGAGGACAGTCTCAGAGACCCCTGGGACAACATTAAACACACCAACATTTGAATTACAGGAGTCCCAGAAGAAGAAGAGAAAAAGAAAGGAATGAGAAAATATTTGAAGAGATTATAGTTGAAAACTTCCCTAATATGGGAAAGGAAATAGTCAATCAAGTCCAGGAAGCACAGAGAGTCCCATACAGGATAAATACAAGGAGACACATGCCAAGACACATATTAATCAAACTATTAAAAATTAAATACAACGAAAAAATATTAAAAGCAGCTAGGGAAAAACAATAAATAACATACAAGGGAATCCCCATAAGGTTAACAGCTGATATATCAGCAGAAACTGTGCAAGCCAGAAGGGAATGGCATGATATATTTAAAGTGATGTAAGGGAAATACCTACCACCAAAATTACTCTACCCAGCAAGGATCTCATCCAGATTCGATGGAGAAATTAAAAACTTTACAGACAAGCAAAAGCTAAGAGAATTCAGCACCACCAAAACAGCTTCACAACAAATGCTAAAGGAACTTCTTTAGGCAAGAAACACAAGAGAAGGAAAAGACCTACAATAACAAACACAAACTAATTAAGAAAATGATAGTAGGAACATACATATCAATAATTACCTTAAATCTAAATGGATTAAATGCTCGAACCAAAAGACATAGACTGGCTGAATGGATACAAAAACAAGACCCGTATATATGCTGTGTACAAGAGACCTACTTCAGACCTAGAGACACATACAGACTGAAAGTGAGGGGAAGGAAAAGATATTCCATGCAAATGGAAATCAAAAGAAAGCTGGAGTAGCAATTCTCATATCAGACAAAATAGACTTTAAAATAAAGACTATTACAAGAGACAAAGAAGGACACTACATAATGATCAAGGGATCAATCCAAGAAGAAGATATAACAATTGTAAATATTTATGCACCCAACATAGGAGCAACTCAGTACATAAGGCAAATGTTAACAGCCATAAAAGGGGAAATTGACAGTAACACAATCATAGGAGGGGACTTTAACATCCCACTTTCACCAACGGACAGATCATCCAACATGAAAATAAATATGGAAACACAAGCTTTAAATGACACATTAAACAAGACGGACTTAACTGATATTTATAGGATATTCCATCCAAAAACAACAGAATACACTTTCTTCTCAAGTGCTCATGGAATATTCCCCAGGATGGATCATATCCTGGGTCACAAAACAAGCCTTTGTAAATTTAAGAAAGTTGAAATCATAGCAAGTATCTTTTCTGACCACAACACTATGAGACTAGATATCAATTACAGGAAAAAATCTGTAAAAAATACAAACGCATGGAGGCTAAACAATACACTACTAAATAACCAAGAGATCACTGAAGAAATCAAAGAGGAAATCAAAAAATACCTAGAAACAAATGACAATGAAAACAAGATGACCCAAAACCTATGGGATGCAGCAAAAACAGTTCTAAGAGGGAAGTTTACAGCAATACAATCCTACCTGAAGAAATAAGAAAAATCACAAATAAACCATCTAACCTTACACCTAATAGAACTAGAGAAAGAGGAACAAACAGAACCCAAAGTTAGTGAAGGAAAGAAATCATAAAGATCACAGCAGAAATAAATGAACTAGAAACAAAGAAAACAGTAGCAAAGATCAATAAAAATAAAAGCTGGTTCTTTGAGAAGATAAACAAAATTGATAAACCATTAGCCAGAGTCATCAAGAAAAAAAGGGAAAAGACTCAAATCAATAGAATTAGAAAAGTAAAAGGACAAGTAACAATTGACACTGCAGAAATACAAAGGATCATGAGAGATTACTACAAGCAACTATATGCCAATGAAATGGACAACCTGGAAGAAATGGACAAATTCTTAGAAAAGCACAACTTTCCGAGACTGAACCAGGAAGAAATAAGAAATATAAACAGACCAATCACAAGCACTGAAATGAGACTGTGATTAAAATTCTGCCAACAAACAAAACCCCAGGACCAGATGGCTTCAGAGGCAAATTTTGTCAAACATTTAGAGAAGAGCTAACACGTATCCTTCTCAAACTCCTCCAAAATATAGCAGAGGGAGGAATACTCCCAAACTCATTCTACCAGGCCACCAACATCCTGATATCAAAATCAGGCAAAGGCATTACAAAAAAAGAAAACTACAGGCCAATATCACTGATGAACATAGATGCAAAAATCCTCAACAAAATACTAGCAAACAGAATCCAACAGCACATTAAAAGGATCATGCAGCATGATCAAGTGGGGTTTATCCCAGGAATGCAAGGATTCTTCAATATATGCAAATCAATCAATGTGATACAACGTATCAACAAATTGAAGGAGAAAAACCATATGATCATCTCAATAGATGCAGAAAAAGCTTTTGACAAAATTCAACAACGATTTATGATAAAAACCCTCCAGAAAGTAGGCACAGAGGGAACACACTTCAACATAATAAAGGCCATATATTACAAACCCACAGCCAATATCGTCCTCAATGGAGAAAAACTGAAACCTTTTCCAGTAAGATCAGGAGTAAAACAAGGTTGCTCACTCTCACCACTATTATTCAACATAGTTTTGGAAGTTTTAGCCACAGCAATCAGAGACAAAAAAGAAATAAAAGGAATCCAAATTGGAAAAGAAGAAGTAAAACTGTCACTGTTTGTTGATGACATGATACTATACATAGAGAATCCTAAAGATGCTACCAGAAAACTACTAGAGCTTATCAATGAATTTGGTAAAGTAGCAGGATACAAAATTAATGCACAGAAAACTCTTACATTCCTATACACTAATGATGAAAAATCTGAAAGGGAAATTATGGAAACACTCCCATTTACCATTGCAACAAAAAGAATAAAATACCTAGGAATAGACCTACTGAGGGAGACAAAAGACCTGTATTCAGAAAACTATAAGACACTGATGAAAGAAATTAAAGATGATACAAGTAGATGGAGAGATATACCATGTTCTTGGATTGGAAGAATCAACATTGGGAAAATGACTATACTACCCAAAGCAATCTACACATTCAATGCAATCCCTATCAAGCTACCAATGACATTTTTCACGGAACTAGAACAAAACATTTTACAATTTGTATGGAAACACAAAAGACCCCGAATAGCCAAAATAATCTTGAGAAAGAAAAACGGAGCTGGAAGAATCAGTCTCCCAGATTTCAGACCATACTACAAAGCTACAGTAATCAAGAGAGTATGGTACTGGCACAAAAACAGAAATATAGACATAGATATTGATCTATAAAAATATAGATCGAAGGATAGAAAGCCCAGAGATAAACCCACTCACTATGTTCAACTTATTCTTGATAAAGGAGGCAAGAATATACAATGGAGAAAAGACAGCCTCTTTAATAAGTGGTGCTAGGAAAACTGGACAGCTACATGTAAAAGAATGAAATTAGAACACTCCCTAACACCATACACAAAAATAAACTCAAAATAGCTTAAAGACCTAAATGTAAGGCCAGACACTATAAAACTCTTAGAGGAAAACATAGGAAGAACACTCTTTGACATAAATCACAGCAAGATCCTTTTTGACCCACCTCCTAGAGAAAGGGAAATAAAAACAAAAACAAACCAGTGAGACCGAATGAAACTTAATAGCTTTTGCACAGCAAAGGAAACCATAAAAACGAATATCCAACCCACCGAATGGGAGAAAATATTTACAAACAAAGCAACTGACAAAGGATTAATCTCCAAAATATACAAGCAGCTCATGCAGCTCAATATCAAAAGAACAACCCAATTCAAAAGTGGGCAGAAGACCTAAATAGACATTTCTCCAAAGAAGATATACAGATTGCCAGCAAACACATGATAGGATGTTCAACATCACTAATCATTAGAGAAATGTAAATCAATACTACAATGAGGTATCACCTCACACCAGTTAGAATGGCCATCATCAAAAAATCTACAAACAATAAATGCTGGAGAGGGTGTGGAGAAAAGGGAACCCTCTTGCACTGTTAATGGGAATGTAAATTGATACAGCCACTATGGAGAACAGTATGGAGGTTCCTTAAAAAACTAAAACTAGAACTACCATATGACCCAGCAATCCCACTACTGGGCATATACCCTGAGAAAACCATATTTCAAAAAGAGTCATGTATCACAATGTTCATTGCAGCACTATTTACAATAGCCAGGACAGATGAATGGATAAAGAAGATGTGTCACATTTATACAATGGAATATTACTTAGCCATAAGAGAAATGAAACTGAGTTATTTGTAGTGAGGTGGATGGACCTAGCCTCTGTCATACAGAGTGAAGTAAGCCAGAAAGAGAAAAACAAATACCATATGCTAGGACATATATATGGAATCTAAAAAAAAAAAAAAAAAATGGTTCCGAAGAACCTAGGGCCAGCACAGCAATAAAGACGGAGATGTAGAGAATGGACTTGAGGACACGGGGTGGGGAAGGGTAAGCTGGGACGAAGTGAGAGAGTGGCATGGACTTATATACACTACCAAATGTAAAACAGCTAGTTAATGGGAAGAAGCTGCATAACAGAGGGAGATCAACTTGGTGCTTTGTTGACCATCTAGAGGGGTGGGATAAGGAGGGTGGGAGGGAGATGCAAGAGGGAGGAGATATGAGGATATATGTATATGTATAGCTGATTCACTTTGTTATAAAGCAGAAACTAACACACCATTGTAGATCAATTATACTCCAATAAAGATGTTTAAAATAATAAAATTAAAAAAAGAAAATTCAAACTGTGCCCCATGGCAGTTGTATCAATGAAAATTGTGATGAAAAATTGAAATCTGTAGAGAAACAGTATATATTAGGCATTATGTGTTTGTTATGCTTCTTTCCCACTCTGTGTTCCAGCCACACACATACGTAGTCCCAGATCCATTCTCTGTCTGTTGCAATCCTGTTCTATGCCCAGGGAGGCTAACCTAGAAAGTGGCGTCCATTTAAGTTCCCCCAATGGGAATTACTGACAAAAAATGAGGGGCTGGAGGAGAAAGGGTTTGGGGTCTTTCTTCCTCACTGCTTGCCTTCTCCAGGGCTGTGAATATGTCTGTGGTCCCTCAGTGAGCACAGCTCCTGTTGGCTGGTACTCCTCTAGGGCTCACCTCTTACTGGGCTCTGGGAAAAACCCATTCCTTCCTTGTTCCCTCAGTCCTTAGAGTGAGGACTTCTTTCTGCTGCCAATCTGGAAGCGCCTGCTTATCTCTTCTTGACTCCCTCAACCTTGTCACATTTGTAAGTCATCCTTTCTTAAATATTTTTGTGGGAGTAAATTCTGGAGGATTTCTGTGTTCTGTGGGAATTTTAACTGATAGACATTCAAGATGTTATGTTTCTAATTGATTTCTATTTCTGTATGACTAGTGTGTGGTTAGTGTGTAATTGCTGTATTTGTTTTAACTTTGTATGGCTTATGCTGTAAATTCCAGGTTGAACATATCTGAGGCCCTCATTCTACAGCACTTTAGCCACAATTACACAAAACTGAGGTTAGAGTCCATTAATCTCTGAGTAAGCAATGAATACAGTTTGATAATCCAAATGTTTAATATATGTTTAATATTTAATATATGTTTAATCCTAATGTTTAATGCCAGTGTTTGACGATTGGATTGAACATCAATTTATTCACTTAACAAAATCTTATTGATTGACTACACTTGTAAAGCATTTTGTAAGGACAGTAGATGAGTAGGATACTTAAATATCTAATATCAGTGCTGCTGTTAATAATGACAACCACTATTGTAAGAACTATAACACTTAACTAATGCTTTCTGTGTGCTAGGCGTGTGCCTTTAGCTTATTTAAACGTAGCACATTCAAATTAAGTAAGTAGTATAGTATTGTTTTCATCCTTTTACAATGAAGTTGTTAGAGCCCAAAGAAATTATAAAAGTTGCCCAAGGTCACTCAGCAGATAACTAGCAGAACTGGAACTTGTTCCCATAACAGTTTTTTTTTTTTAAACATCTTTATTGGAGTATAATTGCTTTACATTGTTGTGTTAGTTGCTGCTGTATAACAAAGTGAATCGGCTATATGCATACATATACATATATCACCATATCCCCTCCCTCTTGCATCTCCCTCCCACCCTCCCTATTCCACTCCTCTAGGTGGTCTCAAAGCACCGAGTTGATCTCCCTGCGCTATGCAGCTGCTTCCCACTAGCTATTTTACGCTTATTTGGTAGTGTATATGTGTCCATGCCACTCTCTCACTTCGTCTCAGTTTACCCTTCCCCCTCCCCGTGTCCTCAAGTCCGTTCTCTATGTCTGTATATTTATTCCTGTCCTGCCCCTAGGTTCTTCAGAACTTTTTTTTTTTTTTTAGATTCCATATATATGTGTTAGCATACAGTATTTGTTTTTGTTTTTCTCTTTCTGGCTTACTTCACTCTGTATGACAGACTCTAGGTCCATCCACTTCACTACAAATAACTCAATTTTGTTTCTTTTTATGGCTAAGTAATATTCCACTGTATATATGTGCCACAACTTCTTTATCCATTCATCTGTTGATGGATATTTAGGTTGCTTCCATGTCCTGGCTATTGTAAATAGAGCTGCCATGAACATTGAGGTACATGACTCTTTTTGAATTATGTTTTTCTTAGGGTATATGCCCAGTAGTGGGATTGCTGAGTCATATGATAGTTCTATTTTTAGTTTTTTAAGGAACCTCTGTACTGTCCTCCACAGTGGCTGTATCTATTTACATTCCTCCAACAATGCAAGAGGGTTCCCTTTTCTCCATACCCTCTCCAGCAATTATTGTTTGTATACTTTTTGATGATGGCCATTCTGACTGGTGTGAGGTGATACCTCACTGTAGTTTTAATTTGCATTTCTCTAATGATTAGTGATGTTGAGCATCCTTTCGTGTGTTTGCCTACAACAGTTTTGATTCTAAAACAAATCTCTTAGCCACCGTACCACCCTGGTGCTACTTAAAAGCAAACAAAAGCAAAACAAAACAAAGACACAATCATCTTTGGAAAATTCTGTGTCTTGCATGTACATTATTTTCTATTAGGGCTTTTTATTCTTAATATTTTATGAGTCTTATTTATTAAGGCTATTAAGCCATTGTTGTATCTATGGTAAATATTAGTTCCAGGTTTTTTAGGGAGTTACATTATAAATCTTTTCTATGTGGTAATTTCCCTTGCTTTTGTGCTAGAGAAGTTCTTACCCATTCAAAAATGTCTTAAATGTGAACCTAAATGTTGGACTTTTCAGCCACTTATTTTATTTCTTGGAATTGATTTACCTATATGGTAAAAGCAGATATTTAACCATGTTCCTTTCAAATTGCCAACATTGCCAAACTTTTAATTAAATAGCCATTCAACCTCTTTTATAAAAGTCCTTTGACCATTTTTCTCTAAAGACAATGTGTTGGACCCTAAAGACACTGTTTCTCCTGAAGCCCGTCAAGTGGTGAATGTTTTCTTCTTAAATATCTCAGGTAATATAGGTATCGAGGATCCTTAATACTGCTTTCCAATCACTCTCTTCTTCTCTCCTTAAAGGATTCCAACCTGAATCTTATGCCATCAGTTTATTTCACCCATAATCCTCTCTTTTGCAAATACCTACAGAATTCTGAATCACTGCCCTTTACCATTTGAAGATTTAACACTTGCTTCACTATCATTCTCTCCAATTCGACCCTTGTCATAATTCTGGCTGATTCTACTGTCCATATAGATGATTACTCTAATACCATGGCCTTTCAGTTCCTTGATCTCTGCTTCTCTATCATTTTTGTCCTCAATCCTACTTCAGCCACTTATTCCCATAATACTTTTATAGAATTTATTGCCAGTAATTGTAAATCCGGTATAATCTCAATTTTAAACCTTCTACCTTGCCATTATCAGCATCTGTCTTCACAACGCCTATCTTCAATTATTGTGCCTTTTCCTCCATTCTCCTGCTCTATTCTTTACCTTGCTTCTCAATCCAATCCACTTAGGAAATTGAATCAATTAGAAGTTATTTTTTACCTGCTTCTAGTACTATCTATCCACTTACTTGCTTCTACATTCTTTCCACTTATCAAGGATGAATTATCCATGAGCCTAACAAAAGCCAAACCTGCCATTAAATCTTATCCCTTCTTACTTCTTACGGACCTTGCTCTAGAAATTCTCCCTTCTCTTTCTTGCATAATCCTTTTTCTTCCTTTTTACTGAAAAAAATTCCTACAAATCTATCAAGTTGCTGTAGATCAATCTCATTCTAAAAATAAAAACCAAAAAACACCATCTTGGGTCTCTCTCTCTCTCTCCAGTTACTGCCTATTCTTGCCTTCCCTTTACAACAAATCTTTTTAAAAAGCCTATATTCACTGTCTTCAATTTCTCTACTCCTGTTCTCTTTTAAGCCTACTCCAATCACGTTTTTGTCTCCATCACAATATTTTGGCAGCTTTTAACTAAAGCATTAACGATTAATGCGTTGCTAAATACAATGGAAATTTTTTTGTCCTTGCCTTTCTTGATCATCAGCAGCATTTAATTCAGCTGATGTCACTCTACACTCCTGGATGTTCTCCTGTGTCTTCATGGGCCCCTTTCCCATTTCTTCCTCATCTTCCAGTCCTCTCAGTCTATTGATGCATTATTTTTCATTCTCTAAATTCTAAGTGCCATCTTTACACTGATGCATTGCAAGTTAAATTTCTAGTCTGGATATTTCTTTCATACTCCAAGTCTGTATACTTATATTTCTAACTGCCTTGACACCTCCATGTATATACCTGGTAACTGAAATGTAAAGAACCCAGAATTTACCTTCCAATAATCCCCCAAAATAGTCCTTCCAGAGTTTTGCCAAGTTGTTACTGTGGGCCAGACCCTGATATAAGTATTTTGAAACTATGTGTCAATTTAAACCTCATAACAAGTCTTTGAGATAAGTATGATTATGCCCCAATTTTACATATGAAGAAACTGAGGCAGTAAGAGATAAATAACCTACCCAAGGCCATACTAGTGATTGAGCGAGAATCACAAATGCTGACAGTCTACCTTGTGAGATGGGGAGTTTAACAACTGCCCCATGCCACGTCTCATGGTTTCTGGCCTTGGAACCTGGGAGTCTTCTTTTACTCATCCTAACCCTTTAGATGAAGTCACTCAGCAAATCCTACTAGTTCTACTTAGAAATTTCTGCATATACTCAGAATCTGACCACTTTCTCAACACTTTCCCTATTACCAAGGACAAGCTGACATAATTATAATGGTCTAAGGCAGCCCTGCATAATCTCCATATACCTAACCCACTCACTGTCATTTCCTCTGACCTCATCTCATACCTCCTCTCCTTGTTCATTCTATTCCAGGTGCACCGGCACTGGTCTTATTTTCTTCAAACACTCCAGACATGTTTACATATTAGGACTTTTTTTTTTGACCATTCTCAGATACTACCATGGCTCATTCTCTGAATACTTTTAGTTGTTTCTCAAATTTCACCTGTTTTTATAAAGGCTTTCACTGGACATTGTTTTCCAAAATCTGTCTTCCCCCAATTCCCCTCATCTTTGTTTCCTGCTTTATTTTTCTCTGTAGTATTACAAATGATATCCTTTACTTATTAATCTTATTTATAAGGCTATCTCCCTGCACTAAAGTGTCAGCTACATGAGAGCATTTTCATTTTGGTTCACTACTATATTCTCAGCTCTTATAAGGGTACCTAGCACACAGTAGGAGCTAAATTAATATTTCTTGAAAGCATGACACATGGACTTTTTCATTGATATGTATTGTTTTTTCTATCAGGTTTTAAATTATTTTATGTAGGGTGTGTTTCAAGAGAAATTAAAATCTTTGGTCTGTGTCACACAATTTTCATTGTAATTTCATACTCTATTTCAATATATTATAAATTCTCTTCATGATACTCACCATAACTAAGACTTTCTCTTTTGGGACTGCAGATGCTATTGCTTTTATCACAACCATAACATCTTCTTTTTTCAAAAAGTTTGGCTCACCGCATCTCTTAAATTCTGCTATGTAAAAATGATCTGCCCTTATTAATTTTCTCCAGAGTTTTCTACTCCTTTTCTTACTACCTACTTAAACTCCAAACCACTTAAATTTGATTTTTATTCCTAGGATTCCACCAAAACTGTCCTTTTTGATAACTCAGTCAATGATTTCTAGGTAACCATATGAAACGTACTGTTTTATTTCCTAATCTTACTTGATAATTCGGCAATATTATTCAGAACTGATCCCTCACATCTTTCTGAAATATTTTCAACCCTTAGCTTCTGTGAATTCATCAGTGTGCTTTTGGTTGTCCTCCTCCCTCATTGGTTCTCCATTTTGGTGCTCTTTTTTTGGCTTATTTTCCTGTCTTCCAGATAGAACAGCCCAGGATTGGATAATTGGTGTACTTTTCTTCATTATAACTATAGGTATAATTCAAATATTACCTGTTCTTATTAATTCTGGAATTTATATTTCTGGCTGGATCACCAAAATAAATACATCTAATTTCTTACTCAAGTCTCTGACTATTTCACAAATATCCCAAGCACAGCATATCCAAAACTGAATTGATGTTTTCCTCCCTCAAATTTTTCCTCCCAGTGTCCCTTATACCATCCAATGAACCCACTCGCAAATACTTAAGCCAGAATAATGGGAGGTATTCTCATTAATTCCCTATTTCTCACTAAGAAACTACCAATTCCTATAAATTCTGCCATCTCAATATTTTCTAAATACCTCCTTTTCTCATTTTTTCACTGCTGGTCTCTGGTCCAAATTCCTATCATTTTTCTCTTTGACAGTTGGAAGAGCATCCTAATTGATCAGTCTTCCTCCAGTTGTGTACCTCTCAGTGAATTCTTTATACAGCAGTCAGTGTGATCCTTTTAAAAATTAAAAATCTATCCATGTCGCTCCTGCTTTAAATTCTTTAATGAGACCCACTGTTCATGGAATAAAATATAATGTTTTTATTATAGTCGTTACCTGCCTCTCCAGCATTATGCTAGGCTACTCATCCCTTCAGAACTGAAGATTAAGAGATACTGTTTCCTTTTTCCAGTTCTGCCCACTAAGTTGCTTCTGAGTATAGGGCATTTGCATTTGCTTTTCATGCTTTCTAGAATCCTTGTACCATCACTGTAAGGTATGTCTCCAGTTGGTCTTAGATACATTTGTAAATAACCTTTTAATTTTATATTTCTTACATATGGGTTCCACATATTTCTTTTTAGAAATTTGTCTATCTTCTATGTTTTGTTGCTTTCAAAGTATAGTCTTTTTCTCATGATAATTATAAAGTGATTATTACTGGCACGTAGAAAATCCTGTTAAACTTTATGCATCTATTATTCAATTATTTTTGCAAATTTTACGGCACTTTTCATTGATTTTTCAGGAATTTTTGTATATAATCATTATTATTGGGGGCTCAATTTAAAAAATTAATTTGTGGGAAGTTTTGAATGCTTTGCCCTTTGCTTGCTTCTCAGTGCAATATTCAGATCAATATCACTTTTACAAAGTACAATGAGCAAAATAACATTTAAGAAATTAATATCAATTTAACAAATCCTTAATCACAATTTAAAACATTAGATAGTAGAATACACAGACCAAACAATTAAGTTTCAGTCACTTGAATTTTACAGGTTAGCATTAGTATATTACTTTATATTTTTTCTCTGCTATACACAGGTATACTTACACTAGAAACATTGAAAGAGGTGTATAGCCAGCTGGGTAAATCTTGAGTTTCCCTGAATTCCATCTTTTTCAGTCATCCTCCTTGTTTGTATCTTTTGTTTCAGATTCTAGCATTGACTTTACCCTCATGACAATATTAAATAATAATAATGATAAGTAGTATCCCTGACTTGCTTTTTATTTTAATGTGACCAGCTGAAGTTAGTCAAAGTAAAAATGATCTTGACTGTTAGTTTAGAAATATACTTTTAACATGTATATGATATATAGGCATTTTGTTTCGTTTTATTTTGTGTTTTAAAATCAGAGATGGTAATAAATATACCAAATGCCTTTCAGGCAGCTTGAAGTGATTTTGCTTTTCTACTCTTTGATCACTGGGAATGCTATATACTACTACTTGTTTCCAAGTATCACACTAGTTTTGAATTCCAGAACAAACACTGCTTATCCTTGGTTTGTTGAGTACATACTTTAGATTTTGTGTCCCTTTTTTATTTTTTTTTACATTTTTATTGGAGTATAATTGCTCTACAATGGTGTGTTAGTTTCTGCTTTATAACAAAGTGAATCACTTATACATATACATATGTTCCCATATCTCTTCCCTCTTGCGTCTCCCTCCCTCCCACCCTGCCTATCCCACCCATATAGGTGGTCACAAAGCACCGAGCTGATCTCCCTGTGCTATGCGGCCTTTTTACAAACAAAAAGATCTTTAGTTTTCTTTTTTGATAATTTTTTTCAGGTTCTGAAACATGTCTTTTAGTAACACTGTAACATGGATCATTATTTATTTCCGTATTTATGGCTGCTCTGAAATATAATAGCCATTTAACAAGTTAAGGCTGGGACCTTATTGTGTTGCTGACATATTCTGATATATAGATACTGATCAATAGGATATGACTCAACATAAATAAGTATTTCTTTGAAAATTTTTATGAATGCTCAAAAAAAACCTATCTGGATGCAGAAACTATATTTAAAAAATTGTTAGTATATATTTTTCAGTGTCTGTCATAGTTTCAGAGACTACTAAATCTTTCTATAATTTATGATTCAATTTTACAGATTTCAATATTCCCTAGATATTGATATTTTCATTTATTTTCAGGGTAATTCAGATTTGTTCTGTTTAACAATTTTTAATAAATTAATCACTTTCAAATGTATTCTTATATTCTTTTTATGTCTTCTAATATTTTATTTTTTTAAATTTTATTGATATAGTTGATTTACGATGTTGTGTTAGTTTCGGTGTACACAAAGTGATTCAGTTATACATATATATGAATATATATATTCTTTGTTTACATTCACTTCCATTATAAGTTATTACAAGATATTGAGTATAGTTCCCTGTGCTATACAGTAGGTCCTTGTTGGTTATCTATTTTATATATAGTAGTGTGTATATTTTAATCCCAAACTCCTAATTTATCCCTACCCCCTCCCCTTTGGTAACCATAGTTTATTTTCTATGTCTGTGAGTCTATTTCTGTTTTGTAAATAAGTTCATTTGTATCATTTTCTTAGATTCCACATGTAAGCGATATTTTATGGTATTTGTCTTTGTCTGATTTACTTCACTTAGTATGATAATCTCTACGTCCATCCATGTTGCTGCAAATGGCATTATTTCATTCTTTGTTATGGTGGAGTAATATTCCACTGTGTATATATACCACATCTTCTTTATCCATTCATCTGTCGATGGACACTTAGGTTGCTTCCATGTCTTGACTACTGTAAATAGTGCTGCTATAAACATCGGGGTGCATGAATATTTTTGAATTATGTTTTTCTCAGGATATATGCCTAGGAGTGGGATTGCTGTATCATATGGTAACTCTATTTTTAGTTTTGTAAGGAACCTCCATACTGTTCTCCATAGTTGCTGCACCAATTTAGATTCTCACCAACAGTGTAAGAGGGTTCCTTTTCTCCACACCCTCTCCAGCATTTATTATTTGCAGACTTTCTTAATATTCTAAATTCATGTGTCCCCTCTAAATTAATTAATTTAATCTAATTAACTTAAAATTCAAGTTAATTTTAAATTTGCCAAAGTTTTGTGTATTTAATCTTTAAAATAATTTTAAGCAAGCTCTTGAAAGTGCATATCATGTCCATTGTTTTTCTGTGTTGTAATCATTATCTACTGTTTTCATCTGTACCATATTTTTTATTTTATTTAACTTTGATTTGTTATTAGACATTCAGAGAGACAGAGACTGTAATGAAGATATGAAGATTGATTCTCTTGGTCATTTTCACAAGATTAGCATCTGATAACTAAAACATGACTAAATCAAATAATTGTTTTTTAAAGTGTTAATAGTTAGAAAAATTAAAAACAGTTAAACTCATGCTATTAACCACATTATTTTTTTGCCACTAAGCAAAGATTAACTAACAAAGAGCCTATGGACATAATGTAGAACATTCGGGTAAAAGGCTACAAATTTCTCAATACACAAATTTCAAATTGTAGGTCAAATTAATACACTATCTAATATATTTTCCATGCCTAATATTTTCCATCTACACATTAAAAACCCAGGAAAATTAGAGAGACGTCATTTACTCAACTTTGTGGTACTAGGCATACTTAGATTCTCTACAACTGCCACTGAAGACTTGAAAGTTGAGTTTGGCATCAATCACCAATATTGTGACGGATATCGTGCATATTAGTTTTCCTAATTATGAAAACTGTGACACTTGAAAATGGTAATGAATATAGCAAACATCTAATTGCTTCTCTACCAACTGTAGGAATGTTTTATTTAAAGCAATTAAGAAATTGTGCTTTGACATGTTTCAAATTTCATCCATCTGCTTACATATGATTTCTGGGTGGATATATGAATATTAATAGCAACTCTGTAAACAGGTGCTACAATTTTTTTCTTTGTGAAACAATTTTGTCACATGTGCATAGCCCTGGTCATTAATGACCTAAGTTTGTCGCTTGTTTACTACCTAGTAACTCAAATAGCAATGATGTCATTTATCCTATGGGTGGCATCTGCTCCCCACGTCATTGATATACACAATGATGTGTATGTATGTGTGACTATAATAATATATATATATGTGTATATATATATATATATATATATATATTCTTAGGAACCATTTTTGTAACAAACAGCAACTGGAGTCCAGGGTGGGGAAGTCAGAATCTGAGAAATGGTAATTATCTTTCTATTTGTGACACAGATATGAGGATAATAAAAACACATTCATATTTATACACAAATTACACATTGGTTTAATTATCCCTGTTTAATGAATTGTTTATTATAAACAGGTTTAGTGATATTCTCCTTGGAATATTGAGTGTATTGAGTCACAGATGAGATTTCAGAAATTTCTCTAATTATTTGAATGTATAAATTTGACATTCCTGACCTACATCCTTTTTTCCTATTTTTATGTTCCAGTTCAGCACAAAATATTTTTCAATGTTCATCTCAACCTTAATATCATTGTGAACTTGATCTATTTTATTATATATCATTTGGAACTATGTTCTAGTTATTTGCATATGGTTTCCTAGATCATTAGGTGTTATTTTGATTGGGCATAAGAGAGCATCTAAGAAAATACCATCCGATAATACACTGACAAAATTGTTCAACTATAAATGATGTAGGACAGTTAATTAGATAGAGGCTGAAATGTGAATGAAGGTCATACTTCATTCACACTGCCAAAAGAAGACTGGAGGAATAATTGAGAGATTCTATTACCATATTAGGACTGGAAGTCTTCAATGTTTAATCTATTAATTAGCTCCAACCAGTGCCCTTACATCATTTGACATTTAAGGAACTGACAGACACCACTAAACTGAGAGAAGATGAATGCAAACATAATGAATAATAAACTCAGAAATCTTCAGAAATAAGTGGCAATAAAAGAGATGTTTACTTAACATAGACATCTTATTCTTCTACTATGTAGCATGAAGGTAAAATATCGGGCATATTTAGGATTATGATTGCAAAGAACATAAAATTCAGGTCCCTGCCTTTAAGAAGCTTGCAGTCTACTCATTTGAAAACCCTAAGGAGTTTATAGTAGGAAAATATAAATTTGTAATGAATAAATTTTTCTAGAAATTACATAACAGTTTTTAGCTTTGTACCATGTATATAAACAAATATAATAGAAAAAATTGAATGTCAAGATGTCTTTATAAGTCACAAAATTTTATGGTGTAGCATAGCCTTCAGACAGACCTTTAAAAAGGAATAAAATATATCAGATTAAAGTACAATCAGTTTTCAATGAAAAGTGAATAGCGTTTGTCGAAGTATTAAATGCCAGGTAAAGAAAGAAATATTTGAAGCACTTTAAAAAATTACATTTACTAATAATTTTTAAAAACCTATGATTTCCACTATTACTTCCTAAAAATTGGAATAAATATGACAATATCCATTGGAATCTATACATTTTGAGAGAAGAGAGAAAAGGCAGTACAGATGTAGGATGATTGACAACTTTGGATCAATGTGATGATTGTATCAATTTCAGATTTGCTGCTAACAATAGGTGTCTGACTGGACACCACTGACTTTATTAGGAAGTGGATGGAATATAATATACCTTGCAGTGCGTTAGTTGTTTGTGTTGATTGAATGAAAGACAAATTTCACATGGAGGAGGCTCTGAATCCCATCACTCTTGCAATTACATTGAACACCAGTGGAAAATGCCCTGTTGCTCCTGCAGTCTGCTGCAGATTAGTAGAATTTTTTCAAGCCATTGGCTTCCAGAATTCCACATGATTTCTTTTTCAATAAATTGACACTTGTTTAGATATGTATGCTTAATAGTAAGTTAAATAATTGAGTGTATAAAGCACGGACTGTGTCTTAATAGACCTGTCCATCTTTCTTTCCCACTCTAAGTATTCAATAGTGTTCATCAGCTGATGGGCCCACTGGCACTGGAATAGATGTAATTGCAATAAAACACATTTTATAAACTTTTTTCTCATATCTTAAGTGATGACATAAATAAAAAATATAGCAGTAAAAACAGTAGTGTTTGTAGCTGGGAATAAGATGAAAACTTTGAAGCCATTGAGAGTCGCAGCCCATATCTTCTTTGTGGCCAGTTTATAACATCTTTGCTCCAGTGTTCCAGGTAAGTGCTCTTTCTAAGAGTAAAGTAAATATACCATTTATTGGATTAATTTAC
The DNA here is from genome assembly GCF_963455315.2 of Globicephala melas. Classification (NCBI taxonomy): domain Eukaryota; kingdom Metazoa; phylum Chordata; class Mammalia; order Artiodactyla; family Delphinidae; genus Globicephala; species Globicephala melas. The sequence continues at coordinate 39,219,257 of NC_083316.1, read as the reverse complement.
CATAGTATGCAGCATAAACACCTTGTAAACAAAGCAAGATGTGAATTTTTTAAGTTTTTATTTTATCAGTTTAGTGCCATCAATGTTTATTTCCTAGATGCTTGAGGACAATTGGGATTCTGGAAAAAAAAAAAAACAAACAGAAAACTAATCCGATTGAAGCGGTTTTCTAAGCAACTTTTTTTAAACCATTTATCAAACCTCTTTGCTCTGTTAGGCTTCACAAAATGACAAGGCTATTTTAGAGCCGTAAACCTCAATGCCCCGTGCAGTTATGGCATGCAACCAAAGACAACCGGAGAGAAAATGAAGCTGTAATTGACTACAGCTGCTCAAGCCTAACATTTCCCAACAGCATCCCAAGACTTTCAGATTGGTGTTTCTTTCTCCCCCCGAACAGACCAATGGGAGCCCCCAATAATCATGCCCAAGGCATGATTGGTCTTGTCCAAAAAAGCCAATGACTGGTATGTCTTTGACTGCTATTTGCTTGTTACATTCAGTGCTCAGAATGAAAATAAAACGATAGCAATTTTCTATGATAGCAATTTTCCGTGTTCACGGATCATTTTTAACTTGGTTCAAGGCTTTGCCTTCAAATCTAAGGGAAGTGTTCTGTCCTTTTGAGGTTGCTATTAAAATATAGACTGGAACCATTACATTTTATTGGCTTAGCCTTTCCCTGCACTGCCTATAAAAACAGACAATGCTTTAAAACCTCTCACTAATGTCCACTTTCTTGAGGATGGAGCTGACCTCAAGCAGTTTACTACTTGTCTGTTAGTTAAGACTAATTAACTTTGACTTAGTTGTTAGGGCACCCTAATCTGGAGTTTCATTTTATATAAATTGAAGAAATACTGGGTTCAACCCAGCACCAGACAGTGACTCTTCAGGGCTTTATATATTGAGACTTCTTTACTTCATAGATCTTGCTTATAAGAACACTTCGTAAATGTGCAATCAGTTCATTCTTTGATAATTAAATGCTCTTTACCACCAAACATTTTTTTTATAATGAGACTATGATTGTGTTGCTTATTTCTTTTAAAACAAGAAATGTGTTTAAATTAAAGCCACCATGAAATATCGGAAATAACCTTATATTGTTTTCTAATTAAATCACTAGTATTGTCCTGGGATGAAATAATTTGTTCACATTGATTTTTAATTGTAACATTAATAGCTCATTTTGTTTTTCAACTATGGAGAGGGAATCTGAGTTACATCTTATTTCTGCTTAACATAATTAATATGCAAAATAAACATGTAGAAAATATTTTGGTATAGTTTTATTAAAACTACCATAGTGAATTTATATTAACTAATTTTTATAGAGAAATCATTTGCATTTCAGATGAACAATTCAGAGGTTGTATATCTCTGAAATACAAGAACTTCAGAGTAAAACATTGTAATATTAATACAGCCTTCTAGAAATTTGAAGAGTGGCAATGAAAGTGGTGCTTATGCAATGTCTTACTTTAACATATCAAGTAGATCAAATAACTCATTAGCATTTTAACTTAAGTAGTGGTCAGGTTAATCTTAAACAATAAAAGTTGTTATAAAGCCATGATTTTTTCAAATCTTTATCCTTAATTGTCTTTATTTAGATCCATTTGTATGAAAAGTATTTACCATAAGAAAAAAATTATTTATAGTCTTTCCCTGTATCACAGAAAAATAAAAACTTTCCAGAAATACATCTTTGATAAAAGAGACTGTTTCTTTGAACACTATATATCACAAAGCTGAACCCTCATTGACCAATGGCCAAATCAAAGTGTGTTTTTGTCAAAATGAGGTCAGTGCTCTGAAAATAACATAAGTTACATTTCTGACAGGAGTATTTTGAATCCAAGCATTAGGTGAGATTCACTGACGATGGCAGGTGTTGTGAGATGGAATTATCTGCGTTTGGCTGTATCCTCTGAATAGTTTGTTATTGCTGGTAGTTAATGCTGTTACTGTTTAGAATGATTGAAATAAGCACTGTAACAGTCAAGGTTCTCCAGAGAAATAGAACCAATAAGAGATATATATGTATCATATAAAGATATGTATTATATATAATATATATGATTTTAGTTTATAAAATATCTATTTTATATGATTTATTTTAAGGAGTTAGTTTACACAGTTGTGGGAGCTGGCAAGTCCTAGATGTGAAGTTGAGGCTGCAATCTTTTTTTTTTTTTTTTTTTTTTTTGCGGTACGCGGGCCTCTCACTGTTGTGGCCTCTCCCGTTGTGGAGCACAGGCTCCGGACGCGCAGGCTCAGCGGCCATGGCTCACGGGCCTAGCCGCTCCGCGGCATGGGGGATCTTCCCAGACCAGGGGAACGAACCCGTGTCCCCTTCATCTTCAGGCGGACTCTCAACCACTGCGCCACGAGGGAAGCCCCACACCCAGAATCTTAACTTCACTTACAGTCTGTGGGGTCTAGCTTCTGTCTGCCTTGAATCTAATCACAGCTCCACCACTTTCTAGCCAGGTGAGATTAGGGCAAGTGTCCTTACCTCTCTGTGCCTCAGGTTCTTAAAAAAATTATTTTAAAATGTTAGAAATAATACTAATGTTGGAAGGATTAAATAATACATTAGAAAAATATTTTTGCTAAGTCTCTGGCACATATACTTACACAATAAGTGCCAACTATTACAATAAAAATAATTCCTCTCTATTATTGCTGCATGTTTACCTTGACATGGATTAATTTCAGTGTGACACAGTGGAATAAATATAGATTTGTAAACAAAACATCTTTACTCTCAGTACTGGCTCTGTCATTTACTAGCTGTATGGTCTTAGATAGTTTATTTAGCCTGTCTGGGCCTCAAGTTCACTCTGTGTAAATTGAGAAAAATAAATTGTTTAACATGGTTGGAGGATTAACTACAATAATGTAAAACCGCCAGTGCTTGCTGACACATGGTGCGTAAAAACAGGCCACATTATTGTTATTGTTTTTATTAAGAATTAAATGACTGAATAAACAAAAAAGACAATTTGGATCTCATATTACACATTATTATATTCACATTTATGTACATTCATGTTTTATATATATATTACATTCAGAATGATAGCTTACTTGAATTTTTGTCCCAGTATTCAAATGTAACTCAACTGTCTTGGGAAAGATTCCATCACTTGTTCTCAATAAGGTGAGGCCCTTGTAGTAAGTTCACTCAGCTCCTAAGAAGAATAGATAAGGAATGTTGTAGGTAGAGATTCTTATGCCCTCGGCACATCATTTTTCTCCTACTCTAAATGCCTTACCTGTTTATGACTTGTCTTTCCGCTAATGCCTGAAGGAAAGCTTTTCCTTCCTGAGACATGAGTGTCTACATCCAGGTGATTCTTTTTAGACAAATTCCTGGCAGTTGGAAGAATTATTCCTTAGCCCCATTTTTTTTTGTTGTTTTTGTTGTTTTGTTTGTTTTTCATTTCATTCTAGAGTATTGAACATTACTGCTAAGGTAAAACATTTTTGGAAAAAGTGATCAAGTATTTTGTGCACTATTAAAGCTGTTTCTTTGGTGGTAGTTTTCTGCAAGAAATATTTTATAAAAGGTGAAAACATCCTATGTGAATTTCTTTCTCTTTCTCTCTTCTCTTTTTCTCTTTCTGTTTCTCTCTCTGTACAGGAATGGGGGCTTAGACTCTTTATTAGCTTGGATGAATGCATGTAATTATAACCCAGAAATTATACTGTCATTAATCAAAAATTAAAATCCAAATAGGTTTTCCTCATTGAGTTGATATGTCTTCTGGATTTAGGCAGTGCTCTTCAACAATGAACTTGATTCACTTTCTAAAATAGCCAACAAGTGTCTATTCTTATTGTACATTGTTCCCTGCAAATCTAAAAATATTGTGTTGGAGTTGAGGGCCATATTCTTATAAAACCATTTTTTGTCCTATAGGTGACTTTTTAAATGATTGGCATATAAGAAAATAAAAGCCTTTATACCTGACTTATATCTTTCTGTTTCTCATGAATAAGAAACATGTAATACAGGCATACCTGGAGATATTGTGGGTTCTGTTCCAGGCTGCTGCAATAAAGCAAAATATTGAAATAAAGTGAGTCACATGAATTATTTTTGGTTTCCCAGTGCATATAAATATCATGTTTGCACTATACTGTAATGTGTTAAGTGTGCAATAGTGTTGTGTCTAAAAAAATGTGCATACCTTAATTTAAAAATACTTTAGTGCTAAAAATGCTAACCACCACCTGAGCCTTCAATGAGTTGTAATCCTTTTGCGAGTGGAGGGTCTTGCGTCAATGTTGATGACTGCTGACTGATCAGGGCGGTGTTTGCTGAAGGTTGGGTGACTGTGGCGATTTTTAAAAAATAAGACAACAGTGAAGTTTGCTTCACTGATTGACTCTTCCTTTTGCAAATAATTTCTCTGTCGCATAAGATGCTGTTTGATAGCATTTACCATCAGTAGAACTTCTTTTAAAATTGGAGTCAATCCTCTCAAACACTGCTACTGTTTTATCAACTCAGTTTATGTAATATTCCAGACTTTGTTGTCATTTCAACAATCTTTACATCAGCTTCACCAGGGATAGTTTTCTCCTCAAGAAACCACTTCCTTTGCTCATCCAATAAGAAAAAACTCCTGATCCATTCAAGTATTGTCATGAGATTGCAGCAATTCAGGCACACCTTCAGGCTCCACTTACAAGTTTCGTTTTCTTGCTATTTCCACCACGTCTGCAAGGACTTCCTCCACCAAAGTCATGACCCCTCAAAGTCATCCATGAGGGTTGGAATCATCTTCTTCCAAACTCCTATTAATGTTGATACTGTACTTTGACCTCTCCCCATGAGTTATGAATGTCCTTAATAGCATTTGGAATAGTGAATCCTTTTTAGAGGGTTTTCAATTCGTTTTGCCCAGACTCATCAGAGGAGTCTCTACAGCAGCTATAGCCTTATGAAACATATTTCTTAAATAATGAAACTTGAAAATCAAAATGACTCCTTGATCCATGGGTTGCAGAATAGATGCTGTGTTAGCAGGCATGAAAACAACATTAATTTCATTGTACATCTCCATCAGAGTTCCTGGGCGACCAGGTGCATTGTCAATGAGTAGTAATATTTTAAAAGAAGTCTTTTTCTCTGAGTAGGAGTTCTCAACAGTGGGCTTAAAATATCTGGTAAACTATATTGTAAACAGATGTACTGTCATCCAGGCTTTGTTGCTCCATATACAGAGCACAGACAGAGTAGATTGAGTATAATTTTTAAGGGCCCTAGGATTTTTGGAATGGTAAATGAGTACTAGCTTTGACTTAAAGTCACCAGCTGCATTAGCCCCTAACAAGAGAATCAGCCTGTCCTTTGAAGCTCTGAAGCCAGGCATTGACTTCTCCTCTCTAGCTATAGAAGTCCTAGATGGCATCTTCTTCCAATAGAAGGCTATTTCATCTTCACTGAAAACCTGTTGTTTAGTGTAACCACCTTCATTAATGATCTGAGCTAGATCTTCTGGATAGCTTGCTGCAGCTTCTACATCAGCACTTGCTGCTTCACCTTGAACTTTTACGTTATGGTGATGGTTCTTTCCTTCAACTTCACGAATCAACCTCTACTAGCTTTAAACTTTTCTTCTGCAGCTTCCTCACCTTTCTCAGCCTTCATAGAACTGAAGAGAATTAGGGTCTTGCTCTGGATTAGGCTTTGGCTGAAGAGAATGTTGTGGCTGGTTTGATCTTCTATCCAGACCACTATAACTTTCTCCATATCAGCAATTAGATTGCTTGACTTTCTTATCGTTTGTGTGTTCACTAAAATAGCACTTTTAATTTCCTTCAAGAACTTCTCCTTTGCATTCCCAGCTTGGCTGTTTGGTGCAAGAGGCCTGGATTTTGGCCTATCTTGGCTTTTGACATGCCTTCCTCACTAAGCTTAATCATTTCTAGCTTTTCATTTAACGTGAAAGACATGGGACTCTCCCTTTCACTTGAACACTTAGAGGCCATTGTAGGGTTATTAATTGGCCTACTTTCAACACTGTTGTGTCTCAGGGAATAGAGAGGCCTGAGCAGAGGGAGAGAGATGGGGAACAGTAGATCAGTGGAGCAGTCAAAACACAGACAACATTTAAGTTTGCTGTCTTACAAGGGTGTGGTTTGTGGCGCCCCAAAACAATTACAACAGTAACATAGAAGATCACTGATCCCCAATCACCATAGCAAATATAGTAATCATGAAAAAGTTTGAAATGTTGGAAGAATTACCAAAATGTGACACAGAGACACAAAGTGAGCAAATGCTGTTTGGTGAAATAGTGCTGACAGACTTGCTCAAGACAGGGTTGCCACAATTCTTCGATTTGTAAAAAATGCAATATCTGCAAAGTGCAATAAAACAAAATACAGTAAAATGAGAAATGCTTGTGTTATACAGTAAACAGCCAAAAATATCCTAGTAATTGGGTTTCCATGTCTGTTTGAATAATATAAAAATAAATTATATGTATAACTGTATCTCAATATGAGTTAGCACTCTACTAATGATAAATGGTGAATGAGTTGATACATTTTGTATAATTTTAATTATTTTTGTAGATAATAAGAAGTGGTAAACTTGCAACTTAAAATTTTCAGTTATGTTTGGGTCACCTAAGACACAAAGGAGCAATGATTAATAAAGATTGATTTTACTATGCCATTATGTAATATACACCAAGATACTGCATTAAAGAAACCTTGTCATAAGCAATTCTTAGAAAATCAGTCTTCTTGAAAGTTTTTTTTTTTCTTTCCATAAAAGCTACATCATCTTTGCATTTTCTTCTTGGAAGATGAAGTTTTGTCTAAAAAGAAAAAAAGAACTTTATTTTAAAATGTCATTTGTAATAGTGATTAGCACTTAATTATATAATCTCCTGTTCTTAAGTTATTTTAAATACAGGTCTTGTCTTCTTGAAATTGTTTTATATTTATTAGGAACTGACACCTTTCAAGCCACCACACATTACTTATTTCCCACAACTAAAACAATATTTGCTTGGTCTGACCATAATTTGACAATATTTTACATGAGGGATTTAATTACACTTGTGAAAATAGAAGCAAATATTTATAAAATAATCTAGTATTTACATGAAACTTGAATAGATTAAAATGGTACAATTATATCCTCAGAATATGAAAAGTTAAATCATGTTTAATTTAAACAATTTTATTTACTAGATGCATTTCTAAAAGCTTGTATAAAGGTTTTCTTAATAACTACATTTCCCTGTTTATATTTTTCATATATTTCAAAGTACAAAGAACTCAAATTAGATAGAAGATAATAGAGTGAGAAAAAAGAAATTCTATATATATTCATCTTAATTGTAAATAGAATTATCTATCTAATTAAGAACAATTTTTATAAAAGACATAAATTTCCCTAAAAATTTTATTCCTCTATATAAGAAAGTTCTATCTTAATTATAAAATTAGCATTTCTCAATATTATTAAATATAAAAGTGCATCAATTGTTTTACATAAAATCTTTTATGTAGAACAAAATATAATATATATAATATAATTCTATTTTTTTTAAAATCTGCAAATCAATGAGAACCATATAATCCCACTTTGGTTACAAAAATGTCCTATATTATGTATACATATTTACATTTTTTTTTTCATTAGTGTGAAGCAAAATGTGGAAAGAGACATACCAAACTCATTATATGAGGTCTGAAAATGGAGGAAAAGTTATGCATGAGGTAGGTTAAATTTTTCTGGGGTAAAAAGTAACCCCCAATTCTCAGGGTTTAAAAAAGAAAAATAGCAACATGGTTTTCACTCCGACTACTCTCCCATTCAGGTTTGAAACCTTATGAGAGTTCTGCTCATCACCATAGGCTGGATAATGGAGCCACCATCTCATATGCTGCCAGTGGCTGAGCCAGAGAGAAAGAGAAGTTATATTCTTACCTACAAGTAAATGTTCTGGCAGGAAGTGACACCTTCACTCACAACTCACAGGCCAGAGCTCTCATCTATCTCAACCACAGAATGTCCAGCAAATGCAATCCTACCACAGTCCTGGAAAGCACAGAGCCAGAAATAATGGTGACAACACTGTAACTACCAGAGACGGGGAGCAGTTGCTAACATGTTCTTCATTCTGGTATTGCTTATACTTTTCATTAAAAATGTAAAACTACAGGGCTTCCCTGGTGGCGCAGTGGGTGAGACTCCGCCTGCCGATGCAAGGGACACGGGTTCGTGCCCCGGTCTGGGAAGATCCCACATGCCGCGGAGCGGCTGGGCCCATGAGCCATGGCCGCTGAGCCTGCGCGTCCGGAGCCTGTGCTCTGCAACGGGAGAGGTCACAACAGTGAGAGGCTCGCGTACCAAAAAAAAAAAAAAAAAAAGTAAAACTGCAGAGGCCACCCTGAAAATATTTACAAACCAGAGGCAGTTCTACCATTATCCTCCCTTCCTCTTCATCACTGTTGTTTTAATTATACAGAAAGATAGGCAGAAATGTAAAAAGAAAACCCAGCCTTCATTAAGCAACTTCTCTAGTCTCAGACTTTGTTAGAAAGGTGCTGTGATGCAAAATATATGTCATAGATCCCCTCTCAGGTGGCTTTGATTCCAGCAGGGAAAGGAAGTGATGCAAGAACATGGCATTATAAATGCCACAAACATAAAGCAGGCTGGGAAGCCTGGCTGGAAGAGGGATAGTGAAGAAAGTGCAGGATTTTTTTAACACCTCAGATCCTGGTCTGTCTTTTTCCTAAGAGTATTTTTAGCAAAAACTAGGAGTGATATGCCTTGTTCTGATGGAAAGAGCTGGTGTAAGTATTCAGTTTAAGTGAAGCGGAGGACTCAGAAAATCTATTAATGACAAATAAATTTAGACTAACACTAAGCTTAAGATTCAAAACTAAGCTTAAGAATGTGGGCTTCATGGGTGTAGTGGTTATAAAGGAAAGAAATTAATAGGCATACGGAAAGAAAACTAAGATAATTGTTGGTATAAGACAACATTCCCTAAATATGAAATGGGTAATGAGAACTAAGCTTTGCATCAATTTCTCTCCTTAAATTGCAATTCCAGGCAGTGATTTCATGGTCTCAGTAATTCAGGAGATCAGGACTAAAACACTACGGGAAGAAAATCTTCCTTCTACCTACATTTCAAATCAACATGGTGCTTTGTGTGGAAGTGAGGTGAATTCAATTCATTGCTAGAGAGGCTACATTTTCATACTGCTACCCAATTTCTGCCATGATTTACAAATTCACTGTCCTTTCATTATTGCAGAATGAAATAGTGAGTTTTTTAACCTGTTGAAGCATAAGTCAAGGAAACAAACATCCTCTACATTCTTTATTGGATCCAGGCTTTAAAAAGATTTATAGGTATAAAGAATGTATACTTGAAATGCTATTTGAAATGTCATATGACTATTTCAAGAAAGGTAAATAGTGATTAATTTCCCTATTGTAAAAGAAATTTTGGGTCAAAGTTTGTTTGTTTAGTAACAAATTAACCGACTGAAAAAAACTCAAGTTATAAATGATGAGAATATTATATTCAAACTATTAGCCAATGATTTGCCATTTGAAAATGTCTTTTTCAAAGGAAGTTTGAAAATGTCTTTTAAACCAGTTTATATATGTTCTTGACTCTTTGGGAATGCTCAAATTCAAACAAAATTTTTAATTCCCATTTTGTGAAGGTTTTGGTTCATTTGCTTATGTGTTTTTACCAGATTAGAAAGGAATTATTTAACATGAAAAGAGCTTGCCTAGTTTAGAAGTCCATTTTGATTATCATCTATATAATAGATGTAATTTAAATTAAGACACGCTTTCTGTATTTTAGTCCCATACTATGAGGGATTTGCATATAATCCAATATCCACCATGAATAAATGTTATCAAATATATTTTATAAAATGTAGAATTCTCCAAATTCACGTGATTTTAAGTGTCTAAATATAATTTGAAATAGGTAATTCTACTTGGTTAAACTTTCTTCAGCTGCAAAATATCCTGATGGCAAGTGCTGTCATTAAAGGCAAGAACCCAGGACTCTTTGAAACCAGTAAGTTGGTAACATTGGAATCCCTGAGTTAAGACCCCCTTTATACAGCTCTGGACTCATCTTAAAAAATCTGATCATGTAAAAAGCTTCTTGGGTGTAGTTCTGATTTGAAATATTTAGGAAAGAAGAAATTCTTTATGGTGTGACTATGGGAGAGTTTGGAGTTTTTCTTCATGTCTGATATTTGAAGCACTCAGTGAAAAGTTAAGACACTACAAATAAAAACAACACAGTGAAGTATTAGACTGTTGTCTCCTGTTATGAAATTAACTCTCAACTGTTATTGCCAACTTTTGTGCTCAGACTCTCACTCTAACTTTGTTCTGATTTGATTTTTTTGTAACATGTTAAGATCACATTGTAAGACATTAATTGGCCTTTAGCCAAAAATAATAAAATTCTGACCTGAACTGCCTCTCTTTTGAAAAAGTAGAAAAGATCCCAAGAGATTACAATTTTAGATCTCACACATAATTTCCCATTCCCCTCCTATAAATCAGGCTTCTGTAAAATAGTGAGTTATACCATTCACATTTCTGCAGATACTAAAATTCCCCATTCATTTTCCAGCTTGCATTCTTCAAGAAAAGAGATGTTAGCAAAGATTGTTAAGAGTTGTGGTAGTCGAAAAGAATTGGCAGGATTCCAGTTTGTAGAACTTGTTGAGATTCTGCCAATTCCTTTAACGCATGTTGCTAAGCAGAGCTGATATTCAGCCAGTGTGTTCTAGCATAGCCATACAGATTGTTAAGATTTTGAACTACTTCAATTCCAGTGGGTAAATAGCCACTACTTCATGCCTCCTAGTATCTCCTCCCCCACCCGGGTTTACCCCTTGGCACCCTCCCCAACTCCCCCTCCAGCCCAACTTACTACTCTGCATCTACAAAATAATGTTTAACAGTGTAAGAGGCTTTTTTTTTTTTTTTTGCGATACGCGGGCCTCTCACTGTTGTGGCCTCTCCCCTTGCGTAGCACAGGCTCCGGACGTGCAGGCTCAGCGGCCGTGGCTCAAGGGCCCAGCCGCTCCGCGGCATGCGGGATCTTCCCAGACCGGGGCACGAACCCGTGTCCCCTGCATCGGCAGGCGGACTCTCAACCACTGCGCCACCAGGGAAGCCCATAAGAGGCTTTAATACCTTGTTCTTGCTAGCATATGGGTAGCCCCCAGTTTGATTGGTCAGTGCTCACTCTCTAACCATTGTTGAATACTTTGAAGATAACTCTTGCTCCTAGGCCTAAGTATGTTTCTAGGCATGTGTAACAGAAATAGAAATGGGGAAAAGATGGCCATAATAATTCAGTGCTGAAGCAGCTGAGATATCTCACAATCAGAGCTGGAATATTGCCTGGAGCCTGTTTGTCAGCATCAACTCTTCTCTCTACAATTATCGGGTTCCCTGCTCTGTTACTCAGAGAACACTTCTTGATAGCTACTATTTCCCAGACGCTGTGGGTGCAAGAATTACATGATGAGTCGTTTGTTCAAAAAGCTGAATCAAGTAAAATAAAACTGACATTAGAAGTCTATGGTGGTATATTAAATGCCCAGTAGGGTGGAGACAAAGGAGAGAGTGGGAATTAGTTGGGACAAACTTTTGGGTGATCTGTTTGATTAATTTATTTATTCATTCAAAATATAATGGTGGAACATGTAATTGTTTAGGACTGGAGATACAGAAGTAAACAAGAGAGAGATTTCTCTCCCCTCATATTATTTACAATCCAGCAAGAAAGACTCTAAAGTGAATTACGTAATTACTAAATGAATAATAATACTTTGAGAACTAACTCACTTAAAATTTTAATGTGCTTGTCTATAAAAACAAGAACCTTGATCATTATAATTCATTATTGCTTGAAAGAAATAAAGTCTTATGGACAATTAAGTATTTCCTATTTATTGTCATTGTCTTTCTATTGATTCCATACAAATAATACACTTGGCCATTTTGAAATAAAATGTAAAATTTATTGAGTAAAGGCAACAGTACACTGTGCCATTCCTATTTATCTTGTGGTTTTCCTACTATTTGGTTAAGGGCATCTTATTTGCTCTGTATGGAGAGGTAAGAGTTTACTGACTTACTCAAGGAGGCAGAATCGGTGGTCCTGCATCAGACCCTTACTACATGATTCTTTGGCCCATTGTTTTTGTAGCCCACTTATCTATCATTTACTCTTAATTTCAAACAACTACGGGCACATTCTCAATCTCATTTTGCTACAGCATCAGTACTGCATTCTGATCTCCATTTTTTTTTTAAAAAAGAAAAGCAATCAGAGTTGTTATTTCTCTGGAGTAGCAAGGGAGATATAATTCTTTACTGAGTGACTGCAGTGTGCTAGATTATGTACCAAGTGCAGGAAAATCCCTCTCAATGACTTTGTAAGATGATATCACTCCAATTTAGTCTACTTATTGAGGCTAAGGGAGATTCAGAGCTTTCCTAAGAGTTCAAGACTGCTAAGTAACACAGCTGGGCTTCAAAATCTGTCCTGTCTCTCAAGACCTTTGTATTATTTCTGACGATATACTGATATATGAAAGTTGATTTTTTTTCTATATTCAATAATATTTGTAGGTGCGATAATAGTATTTACCTGGAAACGTTCTTCCTCTTTATTGAGTATGTTTTATATTACATCGCCCTAAAATAGCCTCCATTGCAGTGATAGAGACTACAGTAGGTATTGAAATCATGGAGTTGAAAGGGACCTTACAAAATTGATGATGTGTGGCCGTGTAGTCATTGAAGCTCTTCCAGTGAGAATGAACTGAGAAGGGAGTCAATTCCATGTTTGAACAACTTTGTTTTGAGTTTTGCTGTAATGCCATTAATAATACTTCCTTTGTTGGGAATAGTTATCATTTATAGAAAAGTTTGTATGTGGCACATGCTTAGCCAGTGGTATTTTCAATCGTCACAACCACCATACAATGTAAGCTTAACTATTTTTATTTTTGATATTGGGAAACTGAGGGTCCAGGGACCAAAATGACAGAGGCAGTCCATGTCTGTGCTAGCATTGAGTCAGCTCCATTAGACTACAATTCTTGTGTTCTCTCCATTATGCCATACCACTACTTCATTATTAGGACAAATAAAAATTCTTAAGCAAAATAGTCCTTCAAATATTTGAAAGCAGCAATCACATTTTTCCCTTAATCTTTTCTTTTTCATGCCAAGAACACGTAGTTTGCCCAGTATACATAGGACCTGGTCTCCAGATCATTCAGAACTACTGTCAGCTTTTGATACCAAAAGTCAGCACAGTTCCTCAATGTTGCCCCACTAGTACATACTAGGGTGGAATGTTACCTCTTGGTTCTTGACTAAGCAGACTGAAAGCACACTTTTGTCTTAGCTTATTTTGGAAACCCCTTGGTTCATTATGTCTTCACAATAAACTAAATATCCTACCTTTTGTTTTCCATTAATTGCTATTAAGCAAAGTCTCTCAGTCCTATATTTTTCTAGTTTGACAGTGAGTGTAAGAATTTAAACTTACTTCTTTTAAATTCCATCTTATGAGGCTTAGCTTGTGGTTTCTCATTCAGTGATTGACCTATTTCTCTTCAGATTTATGACATCTGAAAAACCAATATAAATGTACTATATTTCTTCATCTGAATCTCAAATGGGGTTTTAAGTTGAGAGGTTATGTGTTAAACCCTATCCCCTAAGACAGAAGAAGAGCCTAAGGAGGAAAAAAATCCTTGGCCATTTGATGAGAATGGTATGAAATTGGGGAGGATTGATAAGTCATCCTCTCAACAAAGATTTATTGAGAACTTACTCTGTGCCAGGCAGTGTTTTAAGCAATGATGTGGCAGCAGTAAACTAGATGACAGAAATCACTTTCCTCCATGAACTTATATTTTAGTGGGAATATATAGACAATAAATAAACATGTGAGGAAAATATCAAGATATGACATGGTAATAATAATATTACAAAAAGAAATAAATGGGGAAGCTGAGTAGGGAGTGTCAGGTGAGTGTGTGGGAGGAGGATGGAGAGTTCTCTCCCTAAGTTCTTTGCATAAACCTCTATCATACTGATTATGCTGCACTGTAATTATTTGTCCTTTGTCTGACTCTTCCTTTAGACAAATTACTTTCCAGGAAATGTTGTATGTCTTATTCATCTACACGTTTCCAGCATCAAGCACAGTGACTTGCATGCAGTAAGCTTCACTAAAAGCTTAATAAATTAGTAAAAAATTCTTAAAATCTGAATGATAACAAAAATAATAGCAAACTATCAACTGCTTGCTGTGTGCTATGCATTGTGCTATTGTCTCATTTACTTCTCATATGACTCTATGAAAATATTTTTAATTTTCTAAAATGATTATTATATTCCCCATCTTACCAATGAGAAAACTGAGCTACAAAGATGCTACATAATTTGAATACAATCACATAGCCAACAATCAATGGAAAAGAGATTCAAACCTAGGATCTCTATCTCCAAATCCCAAATCTTTCAAGTTTCTGCCACATAGTACCGAAATAGACCCCTTGTCAACCTCCATATTGCTAGAAATTTTATAAGGTACTATCAGAAATGATGATCTCTATTATGTTAAAAAAAAAGGAATTTAGGTAGAAGCTGAAGCAAGGCAAGTCAAAGTTTATCAAGCTGACAAATTCAATTCATTCATTCAAGATACCATAATATCCAAATAATTGTTTCTAAATAATAAATAGTTTCAATTATGGTAGACTTGAGAACAAAGAAATGAGAAACAGGAGGGAAAGAATGACAGAGCATTTCCATTACATACTAGAACATGAAGTACCTGCTTTTCCCTTTCTAAGGAGGTATAATGGGGGGGATGGGGAACATCAGGCAGAGGCCACATTAACAATTGATAAAATGTATAAATCCAAACAGGGATCAAGGAATCATCAGGGTCTTATTCATTGGTCAAGCAGCAATAGGGCTGATTTTAGTGATAATTCTACTACCCTATCCAAGCTGCATGCACATTCCTAAGGGAAATAAAATGAAATGAGGTCAGTAATAAGCAAAAGCAGCGGGGGACAGATTACACTATAGAAATGAAGCGCGCCTTGTCCCACAGTTATCTTTACTCACTGCTCAATTCTTTTGCCCGTGAATGAAGCAAAATGGTGGAGTATGAGGATCAGGTGTCAACTGTGACACTGAGAAAATGGTTGAGTGGTATCTCTGTCACTTAGATTTAAAGCTAGAAACATTGGGAAGTCTACTTGAGTGTACGGATATTTGTATAAATATTTAATAATCACATACACTTTGTATACACTTTGCTTCTCAGATTAATATTGCTTTTCATGAGAGACATTTAAGCTATTTTATAGCAGCATTCTCAACCCGTCCCCTGTATTTTGGGTTAAATGCTTAGTGCTTCTAGAATAAAGACATTTGAAATTGTGATGCAAACGTCACAATCTATGTGACTGATAAAGTTACAAATCAGAATTTCCATTATAAATATTATAATCATCTGAACACTTAAAAAAGCATGAGAACACTAAGAATATGTAAATATTTCCTCATTTTAGAGGAAAAAGGTAAAATCCACTAAACTTTAAGAATAATCTTTAGTTACATCTTATACGTACTTTACCATGAGAATGGAATGAGATTCAAAATACAGGCCTGTAATCAAGTTTTGGGTTATTTTGCATATTTGAAGTAACACTGATTTTTTTTAAAGCATAGAGAAAAGTCACTTGCAAAATATTAGATGAAGATTCACTGCAATTACTTATTAGTTTGCCTGGGCTACCATAACAATACCACAGATTGGGTGGATTAAACAACAGAAATTTATTTTTCCACATTTCTGGAGGTTAGAAATAGGAAAAAATTGCATTGGCAGTGTTGGTTTCTACCAAGGTCTCTCTCCTTGGCTTGTGGATGGCCATTTTCTCCCTGTGTCTACACATGGTCTTACCTCTGTGTCTGTGTCCAAATCTCCTCTTTTTATAAGGACACCACATTGGATTAGGGCCTACCTTAATGACCTCATTTAACACATTATTTACCCCTTTAAAGACCCTATCTCTAAATATAGTCACTTCTGTGGTACTAGGAGTAGGACTTCAACATATGAATTTTGAGGGACACAATTCAGCCCATAACACTTATTAATAAAGTATTCCTAAGAGACACTTGTAAGGGATTGGGGGAAACAAGACAGGAAGGGGGAATACAACATAAGTGTGTATCAGGCAAAGTCTTGGCCTCAGCCTAGTCACGCTCAGTGCTCTGGAGTGTCAAGGGCACCTCAGGGTTTGTCCTGACTCAGGAGAGAGAACTGTGCTTTCTGTGCTCTCATACCCTGCACCACTGGCCATTGATCATTGGCCACAGAAGAGGGGGGTCTTAGGTAACTCACATATACTTCTAACTCTGCATGTGCAGTCAAAGCAGATCAAGGAACCCCATGCAGAGACCTCCAGCTGTGGGCTGTTAGAAGCAAACACACACAGGATTGGTAAATAGCATTTTTTTTTTTTTTTTTTTTTTTTTTTTGCGGTACGCGGCCCTCTCACTGCTGTGGCCTCTCCCGTTGCGGAGCACAGGCTCCAGACGCGCAGGCTCAGCGGCCATGGCTCACGGGCCCAGCCGCTCTGCGGCATGTGGGATCTTCCCGGAGCAGGTCACGAACCCGCGGCCCCTGCATCAGCAGGCGGACTCTTAACCACTGCGCCACCAGGGAAGCCCAGGTAAATAGCATTTTACCAATAGATTTTACAGTGGATTTTGGGCAGGGCATCAACTTTGTCCACTTTAACGGATCATGTATAAGGAAAGTATGATTTATTCAGAAATATGTTTTACCATTTGTATATTCACCTGAAGATCAATTTAAAGTGTATATATCCAGAACATTATAATGCTTTTCTGAATTTTTAGAATGATGGCTTTTTTTTTAATGTTACATACTATGCAATATAGAATAGTACAAATTTAAAAGTAAAAATACATCTAATATCCCACCACTGAAAATGTAACCATTAATATTTTTGTATATAAATACATGGGGTGATAGGTATGAATATATAAAATGGGATCATAAAACATGCTCAGAAAAATGTCAACTATCCTCAAAATAATCTATAAATTTAGTATAATTTCAATCAAAAACCTCCATTGGTTTATTCCTGGAACTAGCCAAATTTATTCTAAAAGTGTATGGGGGCTTCCCTGGTGGCACAGTGGTTGAGAGTCCACCTGCCGATGCGGGGGACACGGGTTCGTGCCCGGGACTGGGAAGATCCCACATGCCGCGGAGCAGCTGAGCCCATGAGCCATGGCCGCTGAGCCTGCGCGTCCGGAGCCTGTGCTCCACAATGGGAGAGGCCACAACAGTGAGAGGCCCGCGTACCGCAAAAAATAAAAAAAGTGTATGGAAGAATATATGCATGACAATAGCTAAGACAATCATGAATAAGTGAATAAGGAAATATACTTGTGATATTAGAAATCAAAGTATTTTATAAAGCTATAATAACACAGTGTTCTATTTACAAATAAATTAAAATATAGGCTAGTGGAGCAGAATAAAGAGCTGATATCCAAGAATACACAGCTTCAGTATATAAAGGTGAAAGGATTTAAACAATCAGTGTAAAAAAGTGGATTGTTTGATCTTAGATGGATTAAAAATCTATGTATGATAAATAAAATTGTATGATTATCAGAATAAAATACAGGTTCATGAGGAGTTTCTTAACTAAATATTAAATTCACAAATCACAAAGATTAGCAAACGTGACTATATCAAAATTTTAAATTTTGGGGAAAAAAGGTGCTTAAACAAAGGAAAAAATGTACATAACCTGTAAGGGATTAGCATCCAATTTCACAAATAAGTAGGGAAAAGAAAATAGGAATATAAAACAACAAACACAACCAAAAGACACAGAATTATCCCAAATAGATCGGTAGAAAACAAAGAAGCAAAAATATGTTTGTCTATGTCAAGTGTTGGTGAAGATGTGGTGAAAGAAAAGTTCTCATAAACTTTGGAGAGTAACTTGAGAGTAATTTGAGGTTCTTCATACCCTTCAAATTAGAAACTGTATTTCAAGGTGTAGTTACTAAAGAATTCTCACAACTATTTTGAATGCACAGACATGCTCAAATAGATTCACTGCAGCCTTATTTGTAGTGAGAAGATTTTGGAGCAACTCAAATGCCCACAAGAAGGAACATGAATTATTTCACTTACGAAACAATTTTTCATTAAATACTAGTATTTGCCAAACACTGTTATAGACATTCATATATGATTAAACAAGACACAAAAATGAATGACCTCAGTAAATAAACTGTGGTACGTTCATATAGTATCATACTATAAAATACTATTATGCATAAAATAGATTAATACTAATACATAACAGGATTAGAACTTTGAAAACAAAGTTGAGTGAAAAAGTCAGTTGCAGAATGTTATATATTATATGAAACATTAAAGAAACATTTAAAAACAAATACAACATGACATTTATATAGATAATGGATATATTAATATTTAATAAAGATATAAATCATGTTCTTGAAACTGACACATTTTATGATAATGGTAACTTCCTGAGAAAAGGAGGGGAATGAGATTGG